>NC_046656.1:0-162331 GCF_900324485.2 Mastacembelus armatus | reverse complement strand
GTTGTATCCCTTCTGACACTGTCGCTTCCCCCTATCAGCAACAACTGAAACAGGCCTTGCTGAGTGGGTTTCTTCCGTCCATCACCCACCACATCCGAAAGCTAAATATTAATACACCCACGGATGGAGTGACTCGAATAATGAATTATGCACAGCATGCCCAAGACTTACAGAAACATAAATCAGAACAACAATCAAAAGCTGCAATGTTTGCACTACTGGATGTCATGAGTGACAGGGGAGGAGGAGGTCCTTCACAGTACAGCAGGAGAGGATTCAGAGGAAGAGGCAGAGGTAGAGGGAGCTCAGGAAGAGGTTCTGGAAATAGGAAATGGAAGGATGATGTATGCTGTAATTGCGGTAGACCAGGACACTTTGCCTGTGATTGTGATGAGCAGAACCAGAGCTCAGGGAGAGATGAAGGCAGACGATCAGAAGAGTATAGGAGACCAGGACCCTTTAACCCCCAAGCATGACTAGGCCCTACTGTAGATGAAATGCTGGACCTTGAAGAAATTGTAGACACTTATTATAGTGCAGAAGGGAATAAGGTAATGCCCATTAGAATGTTAAAAATTAATGGAGTGAAAATAAAGTTTTTGTGTGACACAGGAGCAGACAGAACAGTCTTGAGGGATAAAGTTCCTGGCGTGACAAAAGGTGATAAGAATATTTTTGTAAAATCAGCGAATGGACAGGTCACCCCTTGCAGTTTCTCCCAAAGTTTTGTGATTGAGGATGAGGCATCTGGCTTTCAGGAAAAGGTAATGGCAGTTTTGTGTCCTAACTGTCCTGTGAATTTATTGGGCAGAGATCTGTTGAGCAAATTAAAAATATCTCTAGTACCTACTACAAACGGGATGGCAGCCATAGGCCCGGGGGAGGAGATCCCCTCTTATGTAGTGCTGAAACAAGGGGCGCCACATTACTGGTGGTCCCTAGATCTGCCCATGCCTGACCCTGGGCGCACAGGAGAGCAGCTCCTGCGCCTGCTGCCTGATCCTCAACCACCACACTCAGAAAGCCTCTCCCCAGAGCAGATGCATGTCACCCTCTATTATAAACACACTCCAGGTCCAGATTTTGATTATGTACGGAAGTTTGAGAAGTTAGGGCCACAGAGAATAACGCTTAAGACCCTTTATACTGATAGGAAAGGAAAGGCAGTCTGCTCTGTTAGTCTTCCTTCAAAAGCTAAGCGCCTCTTGATGGGATGGTCACCTAATCCTCACTTGTCAGTGTCTAAGACGAATGACATGCACTGGGAGGAGTTGAAGCAGTTTTTGAATAAAGCTGAGAGTATTTGTGATTGGCATGAGGATGAAGGGGGCTGGTTTAGTAATAGTGTGGGAAGCTGTTTTTACAAAAACTTAAATTGGGTTGTAACGGCCACTCCCCGTGCTCACATGGGGGAGGATGACCGAGAATGAGTGTTACTTCTGGAGGAGTTAGATCCGTGTTTGGCTGAGGTGCCTGACAGTTTCTGGTCTCGGAGCAAAACTGATGTAGGCCTAATGACCACAGCTCCAGAAGTTATTATTAAGGCTAAATCTGACTATAGACCTAGGATAAAGCAGTATCCCCTTAAACCAGACGCGCTTCAGGGAATCAGGCCTGTAGTACAAGAGATGCTTGATGCAGGGATCCTGGTGAGAGCACCAGAGGCTCAGTGTAACACCCCTATATTCCCAGTGAAAAAAGCTGATGGGAGGAGTTGGAGGATGATCCAAGACTTAAGGGAAGTAAATAAAGCAGTTGAAAGTAGGGCCCCGTGTGTCCCAGATCCTCTCACACTGCTGAACCATATAAAACCTGAAATTAAGTGGTTCAACAAGACTGTAAATACCACTTGCTCCCAACAAAGGGGTTTCCAATTCGGCATACAGCTACAAAAACTACGGATCAGGACCTACCAAGTATCCTCTTGCAGACATGCTACAGGTTGTGTAAATACTGATTATGTGTGACTGATTGGGCTCTGATAGAGGACCAGAGGTGGTCGCCCAGGAGCCTGGGGGCCGGTTGGGAATTTTTCCTTTACAGAAGGTTTTCGCCCAACCCCTCACAGAGCCTTGCTTCTCCAAATCTTGTTTAGTCATAATGACGAGTTTCCAGAAAATCCTACAAGGAAGATGGAAAACTCTGATACTATGGTGAAAATGACAAACAGGAGGGAAATGTTAGAATAAGGGCATTGTAAATTGCTAACTGTGTTATGAGAATTGTCATTTTGCAGACAGATTTATGTAAAGGGTGCAACCAGGCATGTCATAGTTGAGGAAACCCAGGTTTTCTGTGCAAATCACCAAGACATGTAAATGTATGGATGTGAACTTTGTATGAACTCTGAAGTTAACCTATGTTTCAACTCTCCCCTATTGTGTAAAGTGAGACGGTGCCTGGAAGTCATGTAACCACATCACATATAAATTAAAGTGTTCTGGGCGGGTTCGTGGCTGCGCAGCCGGGGATAGCACTGAGTGTGTATCTCCTAAAAGTCACGAGCTCAACCTAGAACAAAGAAAAGAAAGTCTCTGTGTAGATGTTTGATTAGAACCAACAGCTATAACCTCAATTTCTGGCTTCTGACTGGCCCACTTCAACACTCGGATTTTCATTTTCAACTGCTCCCAAGGTGCTGCAGCGTTGGCTGCCCACTGATCCAGGTGTGTGTGCACGGTGTGTTTGTGTGTTCACTGCTGTGTGTGTGCACTTAGGTGGTAATGGAATTTCCCCATTGTGGGACTAGTAAAGGGAATTAAGTTTCAGTTTTAAGTTTATTGTTTGAAGGAATTTTGTCACACATTCACTTTGATGTTTAATGTCCTTATTCTGCTGCATTACTAACTATTGACATCTGGACAGCAATCTGACCTTTTTCAGTAAGATACCTGTGATAATGAAAATTCATTTTATCCTTAATGATGACTGCCCAGGCCAAGAGGCAATGTTTGACCAACTTTCACCTTCAATCTGGTTACTAGTAGAGTTTTACTAACTCATTTTGTTACTCTTTTGTTAATGTCATAGTCAGGGCTGAATGGCTCACATACTTTACAGTAAATGCTTGAATTCTGTATTCAGAACAATTCAATGTTTAATTCTTACTTTTTTTCTTGCTACTGTTAGGCCAGAAAAAATAAATTTTACAAATCACATGTGGTAGAAAGAAATGGTGTTCAAAAACCTTTAATGAAAACAGATAGTGTCTTTCTTCATTTACAGTGGATTATGAGAAAGCCAGAAAAAAGGCAAAGAAGGCAGAGACAACCACTCATCTGAGCTCAGACAGTGAGAGCATGATGGGACGGTTTCATAGACTAAGACAGTGAGTTTTGTTTTTTCACACTGATTATTATTTGAATAATCTCAAACACACAAAAGCACAAATATTATGAAAACATATCTTTAAACACTAGGTCCTAAAATATTTTCTTAAAATGAGTGCAATAACTATGTTAGCATAGTGAGCATTGTAGTGATTCCTGAATTTCCCTTCAGGGATTAACAAAGTTTCCCTCACCTCATATCATCAGTAATGTAAATCATGCATATATAAATGTTAAATAAACCTGTTAAATAAATAAATATCACAGTACATATAGAGTGTGTACTTAAAAAGCCTGCTGAAGCACTATTTTGCTATTTTTCCAGATTATTCAGTCTACTCTAGCAATTACATGCACACATACAAATATATTAAAAATAATTCATTATTGTGATTTTATACCTACCAGACCTAACTCTCGGTATCAAGAATACCAGCAGTCTACTGATGAGGAGGACATTATAACTCCGCATAGACCCTCTCGACCAATCCCACCAACTCCACAGGCCCCACCAGCTCTGCTAGATAGACCCACCCATTTCACCAACTCAAACAAACCCACCAACTCCACCACCCCCTCCAAGAAACTCCTCTAGAGCCTATCTATGTTATTATGTTATCTATGTTATCTATATTATTACATTCAAATATATGAGTTTTGTGCTTCTGATTATAATAAAAACTAAAAGAAAGATAGTTGTTTTCACAATACAGATTGGCCTAGCTAGTTAACCAAATCTAACTATCCACAGTGTCATGCACTGTAGAGGAGATGCTCAGTCTTGTCACTCTTGGTGTGGGTATTATAGTCACCTTAGTAAATAACACTAACCCACAAACAAGCAGTGGATGAAGGCAGCTGCACTAAAGGCCTGGCAAAGCATCTCATAGGAGGAAACTGCATTTAGTTATGTCCATGGATTTCAGACTTCAAGCAGTCATGTTCTGCAAAGGATTTTCATCCATGTATTACTTTGTCCCATCATTTGCACTTTTGTCAGACCCTTGAATTAAAGCTGAATGTCTTCACTGTCTGTATGCACACAGAATTCTTAAGCATATCCTATCCTATGTAATCAACCTCCAGTAACGAAAAAAACTAACAATAATAACCTTGATGACAAAGTACAGCATGTCCAATAGTAACTGTGTATTATCTTGTATTGTTCATCATACATTTACAAGCTTCCACATAACAACTCTTGCTGTGTCCTAACTGTGAGAATTAGAACCTTAAAAAAAAAAGTGGATAACCACACCCACACCCGGACCAGTTATTTACGAAAATCACCACCAAAACCTTGACATTTGATAATCTTTAGAATCAAAGTGAAAATAAATTTATAAACTTTCATGTGGTACCATTTTCATTGTTCTGCCGTAATTTGTTGAGTTACGAGGCATCATGATCATCAGACACCCCCCTCTGTTGTAGGTGAATATGCCTGTGTATATAATAATTATGTCTTTATCATGAAATATCTTGAAAACTTTATCCAACCAGCACCTTCGTCACATTTTTTTCTAATTCATCTAATCAAGATATAAGAATTAGCACATTTTATACTCATTACAATATACACATTACAATTGTAATACGTATAAATGCCTTAGATAGGCCATAGATAGATAGATAGACAGATACTTAATTCATATCAATTCATATCAATTATTTCATTCATATCAATACTGAACTGTATAAAAAAATAAGCACATTTAAGTGTACGTAATTTCCGAACAGGTAGCCCAATTGGTAAAGTTGCACAGTAGGTACACAAAGAGTAGGTAGTTACTCACTTGTCATTCATGCACTGAACTTGTGATAATGTGGCTCAGCGAGTAGCTCAGCTGAACTACAATTATCCTGCTGACGTCATCCCCGATGGAACTTTGGTACCTATATGGTGCCTAATAATCCCTTACAAAAGTTTTAGGAACCAGGTGAAGTAAACATGAGAATCATGCTAACTACAATTCCCTTTTCAATGTAAACTAAGTCTGCAGTGTTCACATTTTTATGTTTAGTATGATGATCATGATCAAAGCCACCTAAATTACCCTACTCACCTCATTCATGGCCACAGCAAACACAAATGACCGTCCTGCAATGCACTCCTGTTAATAAACTAATCAGTGCTGAATCTTACATAGCCATATGTATAGGCAACTACATATTGACTGTACATATTGAACATATTATATAGCAGAACTAGCTGCTATGTTTATATGATGTTTATGGACGTATAGATTAAAATGTATAGAGTGGAACTAAGCAGTTTTCCAGGTAGAGATAAATTGAAGACCATGATATTACACATTGAGTTGGAACTAGATGAGAGAATGACAGCAGTTGCAATCAACAGTAGGAACATTATATTTTTGTTGTATGTAATCTTCTCTTTCATACCATAACCCTTGTGCCCCTGTGATTACTATATTTTGTACAACCTTTGGTTTTTTTATTTCCATTATCTTCAGGGTATCTGCAGGTTTCTAAGAACTAGATTTAAGACTTTTTAAGACCTTTTTAATACCACGCTGAATGAAATTTAAGACCAATTTTGTAGAAATAAAATAAAACATCCCACAATACAACCAATTCCCATAACACACTGTTTATTGATATAAACTGTTTACACACCTTTTGATTTATTGTGTAAAACAAAAATAAAATGCCAGGTGTTTTCCGACAGGTTTCCGCAGCTGCTTTGTCTTATTCACACCGCATGTGGGTCTCCAAAGCTTTAATACCCATTGTTCCAAGTTTTAAATTTTTTTTTGCACAGCCTGCACCGGACCTCGAACACATTGCCACTAACTGGACTTAACCACGGCGCAAAATTAGGGTTTTGTAACCAATTGTCATTAAATTTACATTTACCCATGGAAAAAGACAAACGCGCATTTTAGTTGATTCCGCCTATTTCGTTCTGCGTAACAAATACGCAAAAGGCTTTCAAATTGATTTCAAGATGAAAATAAAATCTTCTTTATGGGGTCGGTTAGATTTCATTTTAAGACCTTTGAAATGCGAATTTAAGACATTTTAATGCTAATTAAGGCCTTAGTTTTATAATATGTAATTTAAGACTTTTTAAGGATCCGCGGACACCCTGATCTTATTTCTTGCTTAGATGCTGTTACAAAAAGCAGCAGTGCCACAGAGTCAGAAGTGGAGACTGCAATCAAGGTGTGGCTCCGCAATGCCAGGGACAGAGATGGTGGAAGAAGAAGAAGACAAAAAAAATTAGACTGATAGATTTGATGTTTAGATTTGTTATTTATTGTGTTCTTTATTGTTCTTTATAAAATAATTAGTTATTTCCTCCAGATATTAACCCTAACCTAACCCTAACCCTTTTCTCTGGACCCCTCCCCAATCTGACCAGCGATGACATGTTTAGCCGCATGTCGTCGTTCCATCGCTGGCTGTCTAGGTGGTGTCCAGCAAACGATGTGGGCTTCATAGACAATTGGGCCACTTTCTGGGGAAAACCCGGTCTAGTAGCGAGAGACGGCATCCATCCCACTTTGAATGGTGCAGCTCTCATCTCTAGAAATTTGGCCGAGTTTATTAGCCGACCTAAAGCCTGACAATCCAGGGTGGGGACCGGGATGCAGAGACTCAGTCTAAAACGCCTCTCTGCAGTTTCCTTAGAGCCGCCGCCCCCCTCAAACCACATAGAGACTGTGTCTGCCCCTCAAACATATAAATCAAATAAATCAGAAGTTAACAGAAGAGGAGTTATTCATAAAAACTTAATAAAAATTAAGACCACTCCTCTTATTGAACAGAAAAACAGAACTGTCAAATGTGGACTATTAAATATTAGGTCCCTTTCATCAAAATCTTTGTTAGTAAATGAATTAATAACTGATCACCAAATTGACCTACTTTATCTTACTGAAACCTGGTTACAGCAGGATGAATATGTCAGCCTGAATGAATCAACCCCCCTCAGTCATAAAAAGGATCATGTTCCTCGAAGCACAGGTCGAGGTGGAGGAGTAGCTACAATCTTCTACTCAAACTTATTATTAAACTTTCATCCTCAGAACAATTTTAACTCATTTGAGAGCCTCACTCTTAGTCTCTCACATCCAAACTGGAAAACACAAAAACCAGTTCTACTTGTCATTGTGTACCGTCCACCTGTCCCTTACTCAGAGTTTTTAACTGAATTCCCTGACTTTCTGTCTGATTTAGTGCTTAGATCAGATAAAGTCATTATAGTGGGAGATTTTAACATTCATGTAGATGTTGAAAATAACGGCCTCAGCATTGCATTTAATTCTATATTAGATTCAATTGGTTTCATTCAAAATGTTAATAAACCCACCCACTGTTTCAATCACACCCTTGATCTTGTTCTGACCTATGGCATCGAAATTGAACATCTAATAGTTTTTCCCCCAAATCCTGTTTTGTCAGATCATTCTTTAATAACTTTTGAATTTAAAATGATGGATCATGCAGCGCTTGGAAGAAAATTCCACTACAGCAGATGTTTATCCGACAACACTGTTGTGATTGATGATTCCATCTTTATTTACATCTATGCCAAGTATAAACATAGTGGAGGGCAGCTGCCTTAATCCTACTCCCTACCAAATTGATCATGTTGTTGACAGCGCTGTAACCTCACTGCGTGAAACGCTTGATTCTGTAGCCCCTCTGAAAAAGAAGTTAGTGATTCAGAGAAGACTAGCCCCATGGTATAATTTACATGTCCGTACCTTAAAGCAGGCATCACGAAGGCTGGAAAGGAAGTGGCGTTCCACAAACTTAGAGGAAATTTTTCTAGCCTGGAAAAACAGTCTACTAACATATAAAAAAGCTCTCCGTAAAGCCAGAACTGCATACTATTCATCACTAATAGAGCAAAATAAGAACAATCCCAGGTTTCTTTTCAGCACTGTAGCCAGGCTGACAAAAAGTCACAGCTCCGTTGAGCCCAGTGTTCCCTTAGCTCTCAGCAGTGATGAATTTATGAGTTTCTTTACAAATAAAATCACAACTATTAGAGATAAAATTCAGCAGATGCTTCCTATACCTGCAATAAATGAATCTTTTACTACAGTAGCTCTTGAATCATCTGTAGGACCTCAGTTATGTTTAGACTGCTTCTCTCCTATAGATCTCTCTGAATTTACATCAGTAGTTGCTTCATCGAAATCATCAACGTGTCTCTTGGACCCCATCCCGACTAGACTGCTTAAATGCCATTAATGAACTCATCTTTATTAGACTTGGTAAATTTATCTCTAGTATCAGGCTACGTACCACAGGCCTTTAAGACTGCAGTAATCAAACCTTTACTCAAAAAGCCTAGTCTTGATCCAGGAATCTTGGCTAATTATAGACCTTATCCAACCTACCATTTATTTCTGTTGAAAGTTACCAACGATCTTCTCTTAGCCTCAGATAATGGACTTGTTTCGATACTTGTCCTCCTAGACCTTAGTGCAGCATTCGACACCACTGACCACAACATCTTATTATAGAGACTGGAGCATGTGATTGGTATCAGAGGAACAGCGTTAAAGTGGTTCCAATCCTATTTATCGGACAGATTCCAGTTTTTTCATGTCCATGATGAACCTTCCACACGAACAAAAGTTAGTTATGGAGTTCCACAAGGCTCTGTGCTAGGACCGATTCTGTTCACGCTGTACATGCTTCCTTTAGGATATGTCATTAGGAAGCACTGTATTAATTACCACTGCTATGCAGATGACACTCAGTTATATCTATCTATTAAACCTGTTAACACAAACCAGTTAACCAGACTTCAAGCCTGTCTAACTGACATAAAGTAACTTTTTACTTTTAAACTCGGAGAAAACAGAAGTCATTATATTTGGGCCAAAAAATCTCAGAAATAACTTTTCTCAAATTATAGCTACTCTAGATGGCATAACCCTGGCCTCCAGCACTACTGTAAAAAACCTTGGAGTTATTTTTGACCAGGACATGTCCTTTAACTCACACATAAAACAAATCTCTAGAACTGCATTCTTTCACCCGCGCAACATTTCCAAAATTAGGAACATCCTGTCTCAAAATGATGCAGAAAAACTAGTCCATGCATTTGTTACCTCAAGGCTAGATTACTGTAACTCATTACTATCTGGATGTCCCAATATCTCCATAAAAAGCCTCCAATTAATCCAGAATGCCGCAGCCAGAGTCCTGACAGGACCTAGCAGGAGAGATCATATTTCTCCTATATTGGCTTCTCTTCATTGGCTCCCTGTAAAATATAGAATAGAATTTAAAATCCTTCTTCTCACATACAAATCCCTTCATAATCAAGCTCCTTCATACCTCAAAGACCTCATAGTACCATATTATCCCAATAGACCACTTCGCTCTCAGAGTGCAGGTCTACTTGTGGTTCCCAGAGTTTCCAAAAGCAGAATGGGAGGCAGAGCCTTTAGTTATCAAGCTCCTCTCCTATGGAACCAGCTCCCAGCCTGGGTTCAGGAGGCAGACACTCTCTAGACTTTTAAGGCTAGACTTAAAACCTTCTTCTTTGACAAAGCATATAGTTAGGGCTGGCTTCAGGCAACCGTGAACCATCCCTTAGTTATGCTGCTATAGGCCTAGACTGCCTGAGGTCCATCGGTGCACTGAGCTCCCCTAAGGGAGTAAGGGAATTGTTGGATTTTTAGTTTTAGTTTTTGTAAAGTGCCTTGAGATGATTTGTATTGTGATTTGGCGCTATACAAATAAAATTGAATTGAATTGAATTGAATTGAATATTCAGTTTTCATTGATTAAATATAACTATTCAAAACACATTACTCTTTCTAGTTTGTTACTACTTCTTTCAACAACTGCAGTAATTCTGCATACACAGTGATTTTAACGTTGTGCATCCAGTTTAGGTAAGTCTATACTGTACCAACAGTACTGTATAATAACTGTGGGCATGCAGCACACAGTATGTGCATCCATTCCTTATTTTATTTTTACTTTCCATACATTTAAACAACATTTTATAGAGCTATGTTTTTAAAATTTAGACTTCAGCAGTTAATTTAATGTTGTCATTGTTCCTAATCTTCTGTAGATCAACTTTTAGTGAAATACATCATTACATTTATTTTGTATTATTATATTATTATTTTCAAGTGTCTAGGCTAGAGTGTACATGCTCACAGTTTCCCAACTGCACTTAGACCAATAAGGTCCGTGCATACTGTGAATATACTATACTAAACCTGCAGGGCAAAAAATCTGCACATGGTGCAGCCACGTCTGAAATGTGGGGCTCAGGTGGGGCCACTTTGGGCAGCCCAGTGTGGGGCTTGAAAAGTGGGGCATACGTGGGCCCCAGGTGGGGCCACTGCGGGTTAATGGGTGGGGGTTGACTGTGGGGCCCACTGGGTTCCTACTCTGCTTACTGTGGGCAGCCCAAACCCAGCCTGCAGTGTGGGCCCAATAGTATGGGGCCTGCATGTGCCCCACATTTCACTCCGGTAACGGGGCCCACACCAGGCTGCCCTAACTGGGCCCTTTTTTTGCCCACAGTGGCCCCACAGGGGTCCCAAAAGGGTATGTTTGCTGGGTAGCTAACATAGATAGGCTATGCTAGCGCTAGCACTCTTGCTAATGGTAATTTGACAATGAACGCTTTATTACGCTGCATTGTGATTTACTTTGTCCTTCTCGTCATACTGGAGTTAAATGAATGTTGTTTTCAAATATCAAAACGGTATTTATAACGTCTAAGAAAACAGGTTAGAGAAAAATAAAATCACAACCACATATTTGCCTGAAAAGACGTAGCTAGGTGTGGAGTTTCCCTCCGCTACGCTAACAACGGCTATGCTAGCGCTAGCATCGTTGCTAATCCCCCATGATAATTTCACGGACATTAAAAAATATTAGGTTTAAAACAAATAAAGAGAATTGAATAGAAATGAATTCAAAATTGATTTGATTGTGCCAATTCCTTTCTGACTATCACTACAAAATCTTATCTGGACATAAGCAGCCTATAGTTTCATAAAACAATAAAAACAAATAGTGATAGGCCCACTTTAAACGTAAAGTTCGTAATATTACTTTGTACCGTGTATGATGTAGTATTTAATATAATTAAAACACTAGCACCTCGGATAGCGATACAAAATAAACATGCAAGGGTTGGTTTCAACTTTGTTTAAAGGCGCAGAACACAGCAGCTCAAATATAAAAAATTTTTTTCCAGTTTTTAATTGCCAATATAAATATATACATAAAAGACTAGGGAAAATGTAGGCTAAAAACATTTGATCACAAAGTTGTACATGAATCCATATACTGTGTAAACTCTGTGTAGGTTGCTGGAATGTAGACTCAGGTGACTGGTTTAACTGTTGTTGGAACTTTAATTGAGTGGATGTTTTAGAAAATGCTGAATGCTCATAAGAGAAATAGTTGAATCACTCAATGCAAAAAAGATTAAACTCTCATCTAATAATGCACATCATGCTGTCACATCAAATGAGAAATTACAAAAATTACAAAGCCAAATAGAATTTAATTTATTTCTAACAATGATTGTATGTTATTGCACTACTTAATGTACCTGTTGGAGTTATTCTACATTAAGTGATATAGTTCAGCTGCTTGGAGAGGGTAATGCGCCTACTGCCTTCTGCAAACTTTACATGCTAAATACAATATAACAATTTATACAACTATAATTGCTTGTTGTATGTGAGAAATTTACCTGAACGCCTCCTGCGCTTGTAATAATAATAATAATCATGATCATGCTGATGATGAATAAATCTCTTCCAGTCAATCATGCTGTGGCACCAAGTCTGTTCTGATTTTACCTTCTATTTCTGTTTGTTCCTACATATATGTAGGTGTGTGAGTGACTCACTGAGTGCTAGAAATGAAATAATTCAGAGAACGGTTTATTTGAAACAGTTTAACATGGGCTCCATTAAACTAAACAAAAACAAAACAAACCAGTAAAACTTCATAAATTGTTAGGGTGCTGACAGCCCCCTGATGGCTTCAATGCAGGTCACCGTTTTTCCCGACAGTTTAATGTTGACTTCTAGTGGGCCAGAGTGCAGCTGTGCCTCAAAAGGCTGCCACAAAGCCTCCTTTATTTGGACAACCTGGTTGTCCTCCAACAGGAGTTTTAGGGTGCTAGCATTAGTTTCATCATCCATGGCGCCCAGGACAACAATGCCATCACAGTCAACACTGGCTGACTGTTGGAAGAAGGATAACATTGAGTACCATATTTATTATTGTTTTTCTCTCACCAATTGCTTGAAACCATGCAAGTGTTTTCTCTCCATCTTCTTCTCCTTTTAATTCAATTCAATTCAATTCAATTCAATTTTATTTGTATAGCGCCAAATCACAATACAAATCATCTCAAGGCACTTTACAAAAACTAAAACTAAAAACCCAACAATTCCCTTATGAGCAAGCACTTGGCGACAGTGGAGAGGAAAAAACTCCCTTTAACGGAAGAAAAAAAACCTCCAGCAGAACCGGGCTCAGTTTGGGCGGCCATCTGCCTCGACCGGTTGGGGTGAGTGGATAGAGCAGAGAGAAAAGAACAGCAACAATAAACAACAAATAGACACTGCAAGTTGGTGGGGCCAGTAACTGCACATCAGCGATAAACAGCTCCAGGACCAGGGACACCTGCAGAAGGTACAGAGAGAGAGAGAGAGAGAGGGAGGGAGAGAGCACTACAGGGGGGGGGGTAGAGGAGCTCAGTGCACCGATGGTCCTCGGGCAGTCTAGGCCTATAGCAGCATAACTAACTAAGGGATGGTTCAGGGTTGCCTGAAGCCAGCCCTAACTATATGCTTTGTCAAAGAGGAAGGTTTTAAGTCTAGCCTTAAAAGTACAGAGAGTGTCTGCCTCCTGAACCCAGGCTGAGAGCTGGTTCCACAGGAGAGGAGCTTGATAGCTAAAGGCTCTGCCTCCCATTCTGCTTTTGAGAACTCTGGGAACCACAAGTAGGCCTGCACTCTGAGAGCGAAGTGGTCTATTGGGATAATATGGTACTATGAGGTCTTTAAGGTATGAAGGAGCTTGATTATGAAGGGATTTGTATGTGAGAAGAAGGATTTTAAATTCTTTTCTATATTTTACAGGGAGCCAATGAAGAGAAGCCAATATAGGAGAAATATGATCTCTCTTGCTAGTTCCTGTCAGGACTCTGGCTGCGGCATTCTGGATTAATTGGAGGCTTTTTATTAAGATATTAGGACATCCAGATAGTAATGAGTTACAGTAATCTAGCCTTGAGGAAACAAACGCATGGACTAGTTTTTCTGCATCATTTTGAGACAGGATGTTCCTAATTTTGGAAATGTTGCGCAGGTGAAAGAATGCAGTTCTAGAAATTTGTTTTATGTGTGAGTTAAAGGACATGTCCTGGTCAAAAATAACTCCAAGGTTTTTTACAGTAGTGCTGGAGGCCAGGGCTATGCCATCTAGAGTAGCTATAATTTTAGAAAAGTTATTTCTGAGATTTTTAGGCCCAAATATAATGACTTCTGTTTTCTCCGAGTTTAAAAGTAAAAAGTTACTGGTCATCCAAGCCTTTATGTCAGTTAGACAGGCTTGAAGTCTGGTTAACTGGTTTGTGTTAACAGGTTTAATAGATAGATATAACTGAGTGTCATCCGCATAGCAGTGGTAATTAATAGAGTGCTTCCTAATGATATATCCTAAAGGAAGCATGTACAGGGTGAACAGAATCGGTCCTAGCACAGAACCTTGTGGAACTCCATAACTAACTTTTGTTCGTGTGGAAGGTTCATCATGGACATGAACAAACTGGAATCTGTCCGATAAATAGGATTGGAACCACTTTAACGCTGTTCCTCTGATACCAATCAAATGCTCCAGTCTCTGTAATAAGATGTTGTGGTCAATGGTGTCGAATGCTGCACTAAGGTCTAGGAGGACAAGTATCGAAACAAGTCCATTATCTGAGGCTAAGAGAAGATCGTTGGTAACTTTCAACAGTGCTGTTTCTGTACTATGATGTGCTCTAAATCCTGATTGGAAATCTTCAAATAGTTCATTCCTGTGTAAGTGGTCTGATAGCTGCTTAGCAACAGCTTTTTCTAGGATTTTAGAAATAAATGGCAGGTTGGATATTGGTCTATAATTAGCCAAGACACCTGGATCAAGACTAGGCTTTTTGAGTAAAGGTTTGATTACTGCAGTCTTAAAGGCCTGTGGTACGTAGCCTGATACTAGAGATAAATTTACCAAGTCCAATAAAGATGAGTTCATTAATGGCAGGGTGCCTTTAAGCAGTCTAGTCGGGATGGGGTCCAAGAGACACGTTGATGATTTCGATGAAGCAACTACTGATGTAAATTCAGAGAGATCTATAGGAGAGAAGCAGTCTAAACATAACTGAGGTCCTACAGATGATTCAAGAGCTACTGTAGTAAAAGATTCATTTATTGCAGGTATAGGAAGCATCTGCTGAATTTTATCTCTAATAGTTGTGATTTTATTTGTAAAGAAACTCATAAATTCATCACTGCTGAGAGCTAAGGGAACACTGGGCTCAACGGAGCTGTGACTTTTTGTCAGCCTGGCTACAGTGCTGAAAAGAAACCTGGGATTGTTCTTATTTTGCTCTATTAGTGATGAATAGTATGCAGTTCTGGCTTTACGGAGAGCTTTTTTATATGTTAGTAGACTGTTTTTCCAGGCTAGAAAAATTTCCTCTAAGTTTGTGGAACGCCACTTCCTTTCCAGCCTTCGTGATGCCTGCTTTAAGGTACGAACATGTAAATTATACCATGGGGCTAGTCTTCTCTGAATCACTAACTTCTTTTTCAGAGGGGCTACAGAATCAAGCGTTTCACGCAGTGAGGTTACAGCGCTGTCAACAACATGATCAATTTGGTAGGGAGTAGGATTAAGGCAGCTGCCCTCCACTATGTTTATACTTGGCATAGATGCAAATAGAGATGGAATCATTTTCTTAAATTTATTAACAGCGTTGTCGGATAAACATCTGCTGTAGTGGAATTTTCTTCCAGACGCTGCATGATCCATCATTTTAAATTCGAAAGTTATTAAAGAATGATCTGACAAAACAGGATTTGGGGGGAAAATTATTAGATGTTCAATTTCGATGCCATAGGTCAGAACAAGATCAAGGGTGTGATTAAAACAGTGGGTGGGTTTATTAACGTTTTGAATGAAACCAATTGAATCTAATATAGAATTAAATGCAATGCGAGGCTGTTATTTTCAACATCTACATGAATGTTAAAATCTCCCACTATAATGACTTTATCTGATCTAAGCACTAAATCAGACAGGAAGTCAGGGAATTCAGTTAAAAACTCTGAGTAAGGAACAGGTGGACGGTACAAAATGACAAGTAGAACTGGTTTTTGTGTTTTCCAGTTTGTATGTGAGAGACTAAGAGTGAGGCTCTCAAATGAGTTATAACTGTTCTGAGGATGAAAGTTTAATAATAAGTTTGACTGGAAGATTGCAGCTACTCCTCCACCTCGACCTGTGCTTCGAGGAACATGATAATTTTTATGACTGAGGGGGGTTGATTCATTCAGACTGACATATTCATCCTGCTGTAACCAGGTTTCAGTAAGATAAAGTAGGTCAATTTGGTGATCAGTTATCAAATCATTTACTAACAGAGATTTAGAAGAAAGGGACCTAATATTTAATAGTCCACATTTGACAGTTCTGTTTTTCTGTTCAATAAGAGGAGTGGTCTTAATTTTTATTAAGTTTTTATGAATAACTCCTCTTCTGTTAACTTCTGATTTGTTTGATTTATATGTTCGAGGGGCAGACACAGTCTCTATGTGGTTTGAAGGGGGTGGCGGCTCTAAGGAAACTGCAGAGAAGCTTTTTAGACTGAGTCTCTGCATCCCGGTCCCCACCCTGGATTGTCAGGCTTTAGGTCGGCTAAGAAACTCGGCCAAATTCCTAGAGATGAGAGCTGCACCATTCAAAGTGGGATGGATGCCATCTCTCGCTATCAGACCGGGTTTTCCCCAGAAAGTGGCCCAATTGTCTATGAAGCCCACATCGTTTGCTGGACACCACCTAGACAGCCAGCGACGGAACGACGACATGCGGCTAAACATGTCATCGCTGGTCAGATTGGGGAGGGGTCCAGAGAAAACTACGGAGTCCGACATTAATTTAGCAAAGTTACACACCGACTCAACATTAATTTTAGTGACCTCCGATTGGCGTTACTCTTATTCATTAACACAAATCAGTTTGTATTAGGCTCTAAATTATAACATCCATCCAGTTGACTTTAATAGTAATATTAAATGTTGTAATCATTATAGTCAAATTATACTTTAACAAAAAAAATCATGTTAAGGTGAAAACACCTCATACGCTATATTTAGCTTTGTTTATTTGACAGAATGAACACATCTGCAAGATGCGAACGGTATCAATGCAGCTGCCTGTAGCATCAAGTGAAATTACCTCAAAAGTTGTATGATTGGTTGACTGCAGCTGGAGACCATAGTCAGTATTTCCACATTTTAAATGAGAGATCCTGAACCGTGACCCCAGCTGCAGGTCCCCTGACAGTGCTGCCTCCCGCCAAAGGCACAAGGATGCCTGTGTTGCGTCCTTTAGAAAATGATATAATAGGCAGTGTAATCACAGAAAAATATAAATATATTTTATATCACATAAAAGGACAAAGGTTTAAATCAAGTAATAGTAGTATTGTACTACAGTTGGCTAAATAGTCTTCTTAATAACTTAATGGTGAAGAATGTATTTTATGCATGTGCATACCTCTCCCACTCTGTATCTTTTTAACTGTGGATACCTGAACATGTAGGTAGGTTGGTAATTAAACATTTTATACCAAACTATTCTTTTTTTTTTTTATTTAGTAGGCTATAACAACAAATACAATTACATAAAGGTTAAATATGTATCACTGTTACGTCCCAGCACGAACGGAACTTAACATAATGTAAAAAGGGAAGGGAAAATGGAAAGGAGAAGGCGAAAACAGTTCACGTAATGCTTAACGGTTTAGTATTTATTTTAATAATGACAGTAAAGGGACTAATGACTATTTACAAACAATCAAACAAAGTGTAAGAAACAAACCAACACTCAACAGTTACACACACGAGTACACCAAATGGATCGGCAACCCGTTCAGCGTACTCTGACCAACAGATCTAGCTAACAATACTTAGTCTACAAAAAGGTATAAATGGTATCAAAGGCTTTGCGAGTGGCGAACTGTTCACTTCAAATCCCAGTCCGTGCCTGAATAAGGCTTTTCCGGTCCTTATAAACAGGACCAAATGATTGGCTGAAGCAACTCAGCTGGCGCACATCACACGTCACCAGCCAACAGCCAAAGATCATATCTGGAGTGTCCTAGGGAGTGCCAAACGGTACCTCAGGGGTCGTAACACCCTCCCCCATAAAATTTCACCTGTAAAAAAAAAACAAACAGGGGAAATCCTTAACCCTCTGGGGTCGACGCACGCGCCGGCGCGTTTTGACGCATCTTTTTCTGATAAGGCCGAAACAAACTTAAATTACTCCGTCAATTCTGATCGTACAGATAAAAGAAGCATATCATTCAAATCTGTAAAGGGTCTAGTTTTAGTGGTATACCATCATAATAACAACAAAACGTTGTGCTTTTTTTAAATAAAGAAAGCCGACAGGGTGCGCTCTCGGACTTTTCTGTCTCTGCCATTTCTCTTCACAGACGCGTAAATAAAACAACCAGAATCTCAGCGAATACTTGGCTCATAAAAATAAGAATTATATGGCTAGAAAGCTTGAAATGTTTTCTTTTGAGTGAAACAATTCAAGTCAAAAACAAATCATCACTTTTGATTTAATCCGTATGAACGTAAGGAGAAGTCCGTTTTTTCCTGTCTCACCTCATTACAGGTAATGCGGTCCCGCCTTGTACACTGTCCACTGTTCACATGTAAATAATCTCAGGTGAACCAGGTAAATATGTGCACGCCCCCGAGAAATGACACAAAATATCAAACTTCATCATAGAATTTACTCACTTTTTCGGCGCGTTTGGATGATGGCGCGTTACGCACGTGAAGCGGCGCTCCTTACATTCCTCACAGAGACAAATAGTTTAGCTTGTCCTCAGAGTAAAAACACTGATTTTAACTCAAATGAGGATCGTTTGCTCCTCATTGTGTTGTATTGTACAGCACTAATCCGTCCCATCTACATTGACTGAAAGGCTCATTATGCGCGCCTTTGTCTGGTCGTTCAGTGCGTCTTTTGTGTTCTCAGGTAAATCACATGACTATTCATCCTCAGACACACCCTCTTGCATATGGCCTTTCTGGACAAAAAGTGTCTTAGAAAATTTAAATCAGTGTATTGTTTACTGTGAATGTGTGAACAAGATGACATTCACAGCACTCTGAAGTAAACACTTTAGCCTACAACATGCAGGTTTCCAAAGTCTTGTGAACCAATGTTCTGTTTGTGTTTCATGGTCTTATTTCAGTGAGTAAAAAATTGTAGTTTTTCACTAGCCAGGCATAACCACTTTTTTCTCAAAAACAATAATGTATAAACTTGAAGCTCACATATTATTGTAGCCAATTTTGTGCTGATTACAGTGTTATTAGACTTTAGACATTAATATGTTTAAAAAACACTGAAAAAAGCACAAATGTCAGGACATGTCAAAATTTGTCCAGGCCCCAAAAACCCCCTCAGACCCCAGAGGGTTAATGCCCAACGCATTAATCGCTGGTTGTGGTTGTACATACGGGAAAGAAACGTCAGTGGATTATGATCGGTGTACACAATGATGGGCACAGAGCTTGATCCGAGGTATACTTCGAAGTGTTGCAGCGCCATGACAAGTGCGAGCGTCTCTTTCTCAATGGTCGAGTAGTTACACTGCGCCTGTGTAAACTTTTTCGAGTAGAAGCAAACGGGATGGCAGAGGCCCTGGTGGTCCTTTTGTAGCAGAACAGCTCCTACGCCGACAGCACTGGCATCCACCTCCAGCAGAAATGGTCTCTGGTAGTCTGGAGCTGAAAGGACTGGGGCATGACAACAAAGACTTAACATACTCAAATGCGACATTACACTCATTTGACCAACTGAACACAGTTTTGGGGCTAAGTAGATCAGTCAATGGTTTTACCACAGCTGAAAAATTTTTACAGAAACATCTGTAATAACCTGCTAGACCCAGAAATTGTCTCAAGGCACGTCTAGTGCACGGAACAGGAAATTTCTGAACGGCCTGGATCTTAGATTCTAGCGGTTGGACTTGACCTTGACCCACAGTTCTACCCAGGTAGGTAACCGTTCCTTCTCCAAACTGACACTTTGCTAAGTTTAGAGTTAGAGAGGCTTGAGCTAACCTACTGAATACTGAACATGTCTGAACATGTTGTGGAGAAGAGTCTGAATAGATGATGAGATCATCAAGATATGCTTTGCAGTGATCTACATCTCTAAGGACTGTATCAATTAACCGTTGAAAGGTAGCAGGGGCGTTACATAAGCCAAATGGCATGATAGTGTATTGCAAAAAATAATCGGGGGTCACAAAAGCACAGATCTCAGCTGCGTGGTCTGTAAGTGGTACCTGCCAATAACCTTGCAGTAAAACCAATTTAGTGACAAATTGAGATTGTCCAATACTGTCAACACAGTCTTCCACTCATGGAAGTGGGTATGAATCAGGTACGGTTGCTGCGTTGACCTTGCAAAAGTCTGTGATAAATCTGGGTGATTTGTCTGGCTCAAGTTGAGTCAGACAGGGGGAACTCCAGGGACTTTGACTAGGTTTAGCTAGACCTAGTTCTAGCAGGTAGTCAGTCTCCTTTCTCATCATGCGCCGCTTTGTGGGGTTTAACCTGTATGGGTGTTGCTTAATTGGAGTTGGGTCTGTTAACTGAATATCATGCTTTAAATGTTTCTAGCCTGGAAAAACAGTCTACTAACATATAAAAAAGCTCTCCGTAAAGCCAGAACTGCATACTATTCATCACTAATAGAGCAAAATAAGAACAATCCCAGGTTTCTTTTCAGCACTGTAGCCAGGCTGACAAAAAGTCACAGCTCCGTTGAGCCCAGTGTTCCCTTAGCTCTCAGCAGTGATGAATTTATGAGTTTCTTTACAAATAAAATCACAACTATTAGAGATAAAATTCAGCAGATGCTTCCTATACCTGCAATAAATGAATCTTTTACTACAGTAGCTCTTGAATCATCTGTAGGACCTCAGTTATGTTTAGACTGCTTCTCTCCCATAGATCTCTCTGAATTTACATCAGTAGTTGCTTCATCGAAATCATCAACGTGTCTCTTGGACCCCATCCCGACTAGACTGCTTAAAGGCACCCTGCCATTAATGAACTCATCTTTATTGGACTTGGTAAATTTATCTCTAGTATCAGGCTACGTACCACAGGCCTTTAAGACTGCAGTAATCAAACCTTTACTCAAAAAGCCTAGTCTTGATCCAGGTGTCTTGGCTAATTATAGACCAATATCCAACCTGCCATTTATTTCTAAAATCCTAGAAAAAGCTGTTGCTAAGCAGCTATCAGACCACTTACACAGGAATGAACTATTTGAAGATTTCCAATCAGGATTTAGAGCACATCATAGTACAGAAACAGCACTGTTGAAAGTTACCAACGATCTTCTCTTAGCCTCAGATAATGGACTTGTTTCGATACTTGTTCTCCTAGACCTTAGTGCAGCATTCGACACCATTGACCACAACATCTTATTACAGAGACTGGAGCATGTGATTGGTATCAGAGGAACAGCGTTAAAGTGGTTCCAATCCTATTTATCGGACAGATTCCAGTTTGTTCATGTCCATGATGAACCTTCCACACGAACAAAAGTTAGTTATGGAGTTCCACAAGGTTCTGTGCTAGGACCGATTCTGTTCACCCTGTACATGCTTCCTTTAGGATATATCATTAGGAAGCACTCTATTAATTACCACTGCTATGCGGATGACACTCAGTTATATCTATCTATTAAACCTGTTAACACAAACCAGTTAACCAGACTTCAAGCCTGTCTAACTGACATAAAGGCTTGGATGACCAGTAACTTTTTACTTTTAAACTCGGAGAAAACAGAAGTCATTATATTTGGGCCTAAAAATCTCAGAAATAACTTTTCTCAAATTATAGCTACTCTAGATGGCATAACCCTGGCCTCCAGCACTACTGTAAAAAACCTTGGAGTTATTTTTGACCAGGACATGTCCTTTAGCTCACACATAAAACAAATTTCTAGAACTGCATTCTTTCACCTGCGCAACATTTCCAAAATTAGGAACATCCTGTCTCAAAATGATGCAGAAAAACTAGTCCATGCATTTGTTTTCTCAAGGCTAGATTACTGTAACTCATTACTATTTGGATGTCCTAATATCTTAATAAAAAGCCTCCAATTAATCCAGAATGCCGCAGCCAGAGTCCTGACAGGAACTAGCAAGAGAGATCATATTTCTCCTATATTGGCTTCTCTTCATTGGCTCCCTGTAAAATATAGAATAGAATTTAAAATCCTTCTTCTCACATACAAATCCCTTCATAATCAAGCTCCTTCATACCTTAAAGACCTCATAGAACCATATTATCCCAATAGACCACTTCGCTCTCAGAGTGCAGGCCTACTTGTGGTTCCCAGAGTTCTCAAAAGCAGAATGGGAGGCAGAGCCTTTAGCTATCAAGCTCCTCTCCTGTGGAACCAGCTCTCAGACTGGGTTCAGGAGGCAGACACTCTCTGTACTTTTAAGGCTAGACTTAAAACCTTCCTCTTTGACAAAGCATATAGTTAGGGCTGGCTTCAGGCAACCCTGAACCATCCCTTAGTTAGTTATGCTGCTATAGGCCTAGACTGCCCGAGGACCATTGGTGCACTGAGCTCCCCTACCCTAACCCCCCCTTCTCTCCCACCTCATGTATATTCCACCATTGAATGTTACTAACCTTGTGCTCTCTCTCTCCCCTAGTTTGTGCTCTCTCCCTCCCTCTCTCTCTCTCTCTCTCTGTACCTTCTGCAGGTGTCCCTGGTCCTGGAGCTGTTTATCGCTGATGTGCAGTTACTGGCCCCACCAACTTGCAGTGTCTATTTGTTGTTTATTGTTGCTGTTCTTTTCTCTCTGCTCTATCCACTCACCCCAACCGGTCGAGGCAGATGGCCACCCAAACTGAGCCCGGTTCTGCTGGAGGTTTTTTCTTCCGTTAAAGGGAGTTTTTTCCTCTCCACTGTCGCCAAGTGCTTGCTCATAAGGGAATTGTTGGGTTTTTAGTTTTAGTTTTTGTAAAGTGCCTTGAGATGATTTGTATTGTGATTTGGCGCTATACAAATAAAATTGAATTGAATTGAATTAATACATAAGTCTGGGTTGGATGATCACCGAACAAGGTGGGAAAACTGTCAACAAGCTGTAATATGTCAGTAACCTGTTCAGAACGTAAATGAGCTAACTCAGAAGGGAGATTAAGCTTTACTTCAGAGTTTGGCAGTCGTGGTCTGAACGGGATGTCTCTGGGTTGAGGAATCACCATGTGAGGAGAAAGTAGCTAATGCAATAGTCTGAGTTGTAACAAAGGTAGACATAGAATTTAAGGACAAATCAGAATGAGAGTGGTAAGGCTTAAGACAACTGATATGGCAGACTCGACTCTTACGTCGATGTTTAGGAGTTTCAATAAGGTAGTCAGTGTCGTTAATCTGTTTTAGGATGGTATAGGGCCCTGAAAAACATGCTGACAAAGAGTTACATGAAACCGGAATTAATGCCAATATTTGATCTGAATTGTCATGGCTTTGCTTTCTTATCGTAGGTATGTTTCATCTTTACCTGAACGGTAGCCAACGCTTTTTGTGCCAGGGTGCAGGCTTTTTGAAGTTGCTGATGAAAACTTTCGACATACTCCAACAAATTTCTGTGGGACCTCCGAGGTGTAACCAAGCTCTCCTGTAAAATTCTACTGTGAACTGTGTGTTCAAACACAAGCTCATTGGGGCTAAATCCCAAGGATTCTTGTACAGAGTCACGGGCAGCAAATACAGCAAAAGGTAAACCCTCATGCCAATTACCTTGGTTCTGCAGACAATGCTTCGATAACATACTTTTTAGTGTCTGATGCCATCTTTCTAGTACGCCCTGGGACTCTGGGTGGTAGGCACTTGAAGTAGAGTGTGTAATGTTCAATAGCTGAAGTACTTGTTTAAATAACTTTGACTGAAAATTCGTTCCTCGGTCAGTCTGGATGATTTTTGGCAACCCAAATGTGGTGAAGAATTGTGTGAGAGCTTTAACAATAACAGGAGCAGTTATGCAACGAAGTGGAATAGCTTCAGGATAACGTGTGGCAACGCATATAATTGTGAGCAGATACTGGAATCCACCTTTGGATTTTGGTAATGGTCCTACGCAGTCTATTACCATGCACTCAAAAGGTTCACAAGTGACTGGAATTGGTTTCAGAGGTACTGGTGGAATTGTCTGATTTGGCTTACCGGTTACCTGACAGACGCGACAAGTCCTGCAGTACTTTACAACATTGGTTTTTAATCGGGGCCAATAAAAGTACCTGAGTATGAATTGGTAAGTCTTGTATATTCCTAGTCCAGACCATTTGCTGTCATGTGCTAGCTTTAACACCTGCGCTCTGCAGTTGATCGGTACCACAACTTGTACAACCTCAGCATCCCCTTTTACAGTAGAGGCTGGGGATGACCATTTACGCATTAGGATTCCATGGTCAAGATAGTAACTAGTGTGATCGGTTACTTTATTTATATCGGTAACAATGGCGTCAAAGTATGGTTGAAGAGTAGCGTCAGATTTTTGGGCACTGATAAACTCTTCACGGGTTATAGGAAATTTGAATTCCCATAAGATGAGGAATCTGGTTTTTCTGGTACAGAGATCTCTAACTTTTTCGAGTTGGTAGATGTACAACTGAAACATCACCTTGCATGACTAGACACAAGATCGTGTCTGCCAGATCTGTCTCCTTCACTTCCTGTTCGAGGGCTTGAGCTCCTGGATGAGCTCCCGGATTTATGTTACGTCCCCGCCCGAACGGAACTTAACATAATGTAAAAAGGGAAGGGAAAATGCGAAAACAGCTCATGTAATGCTTAACGGTGTAGTATTTATTTTAACAATGACAGTAAAGGGACTAATGACTATTTACAAACAATCAAACAAGACTAACGCGACAAAGTGTAAGAAACAAACCAACACTGAACGGATCGGCAACTCGTTCAGCGTACTCTGACCAACAGATCTAGCTAACAATACTTAGTCTACAAAAAGGTATAAATGGTATCACCTTCTTCTTTGACAAAGCATATAGTTAGGGCTGGCTTCAGGCAACCCTGAACCATCCCTTAGTTATGCTGCTATAGGCCTAGACTGCCCGAGGACCATCGGTGCACTGAGCTCCCCTACCCTAACACCCCCCCCCCCCCCTTTCCCTTCCCCTCCCCTCTCTTCCTCTCCTCCCACCTCATGTATATTCCACCATTGAATGTTACTAACCTTGTGCTCTCTCTCTCCCCTAGTTTGTGCTCTCTCCCTCTCTCTCTGTTCTCTCTGTACCTTCTGCAGGTGTCCCTGGTCCTGGAGCTGTATATCGCTGATGTGCAGTTACTGGCCCCACCAACCTGCAGTGTCTATTTGTTGTTTATTGTTTCTGTTCTTTTCTCTCTGCTCTATCCACTCACCCCAACCGGTCGAGGTAGATGGCCGCCCAAACTGAGCCCGGTTCTGCTGGAGGTTTTTTCTTCCGTTAAAGGGAGTTTTTCCTCTCCACTGTCGCCAAGTGCTTGCTCATAAGGGAATTGTTGGGTTTTTAGTTTTAGTTTTTGTAAAGTGCCTTGAGATGATTTGTATTGTGATTTGGCGCTATACAAATAAAATTGAATTGAATTGAATTGAGTGTAATAGTTAACAAAAAACACACTAAATTAGGTTTTTAAAAAATATATAGCAGACCCCTTCACAACCACATCAGGAATAAAACTTACCTCAACCACTTCCCCTTCCACAGTTACAAAGCCCTGAGCATCTTTACAGCTGCTCAGGTGAATCAGTGGGGAGGCAGGGTGGAGGAGTGTCACTCCCTCCTTACGCAGGTCCTCCAGAACGGTTATTGGGGTGCTCCAGCAATAAAACTTCAGAATGTCGCTTATTGGTGGGATTCGCCATGAAACTTGGCAAAATACTCTCACTCTCCAAATCTCTATCTCCTCACAACCCTATTTTGAAGCATAATGATGCATCCTTTATAGCTGGTATGGCACCAAACCAATCTGTCAATCCTGTCAAGCTGTCATTGGTTCAGAATGCATTGAAACGCCATGAGCCAATGATCACTCCGCTTCAGGAAGAGTGACACAAGCTCCAGAGCCTCGGTAGCATTTGCCCATCACTACCAGCAGCACACTGCTTTTTCAAATTAAAAGCCTTTTCATATCATGGTTTCAAAATAGAAGCTAAAAACGCTAATATTTTGCCATGAATGGGGAGAGTCAGGACCAATTAAACACCAACACCAAAACTCAGTTTTAAGAAATTTATTTCTAACATGGATCAAAAAGCAGGGTGAAAACGTGGAATGTTAATGGACCAGGAAATGGAGACAAAAACCAGAGGAGCTACGGAGGATGATGGTTGCTGCCCAAGCTCACACTCTGTACTGACGAGGAAGCCTAGACAGAAGGCAGCTTGACTCTAAAACTTGGCCCGCAGAGCAACATCTGACGGTATGGTTTTGCCTTGGTCAGGTGCACCTGGTGATCTGGCAGGTAGCCCAGACATTCTGGAGATTATGATAACAAAAACTCATTCCTCTTCTTAGCAACATGGAATTTCAAAAAGGCTTACTTGAATCACAGAGGCATTTGTGAGTGAAGTCAGCATAAGTTCTCTGACCTGGATACGCAGGGTCATCAGACACAGAGTAATCAGACAATCCAGCAACTTGTCTATGGCTGTGGAAAGGTATAAGAGCTGTGAACTAGAGCAAACAGGTGAATCTCGTTACCTCATCAGCTGAGTGGATGTGAGAGGTAATTTACTGCACGTGGCCTTTCAAAATAAAGGTGAGAAACAGGAAATAAAGTTGTCGGTCATGACATGTTTGCTCTTTTCCAGCACATTTTTCCTCCCATTCAGCCTTTTTATCACTGCACATCTGTTTAGTCTTTATTCTTTATTCATACTGCTTCATTGCTTTATTTCTTCCCTTTTTTCAGTCCTTCCTTCCTTCTTCTCTTCTTTCTCTCAGAAAACCTTCCTTCAAATATTCCTGGTTTGGCTACATAGACTTTACCTTCTGGATTTTTCAGCAATATTTATTGGTTTTTAAACTATACATTTTTTCTGTCTATACAGTCTTTCTGATATTTCACTTTTTTGCTGTTTCATTCTTCCATTCTGGTTTGCTACAGGTACTCCGGTTTCCTCCCACAGTCCAAAAACATGCATGTTAGGTTGATTGGTGAATCTAAATTGCCCATAGGAGTGAGTGTGAGTGTGTGAGGTTGTCTGTCTATATGTGTCCCTGCGATTGAGTGGTGACCTGTCCAGGGTGTACCCCTGCCTTCCACCTGAGCTGGGATAGGCTCCAGAAGATCCCTGTGACCCTGGTTCAGGACAAATCGGGTATAGAAGATGGATGGATGGATGGATGGATGGATGGATTCTTCCATTCTTTTTCTTTAACTCGTCATATTTAATTCCTTTAGTTATTCCTTCCTTCACTAGTGTCTTCTTTCATATTAGTATAACACTTCTTTCTTTAGCAATTGACAGCCATTTTATTCCTACTTCATCATATCATTCTCTTTCCACCCTTTTCAGCAATTTTGAATAGTTTTTAAGCTAAACAAGTTAAGCTTCCATCTCCGGTTTTACATTTCAGCTTCTAGGATTCTTCAGGATTGCATATCAGCCTTCAGCTTATTCAGCAATGCATTTCAGCCATTTTCAGCATTGTTGGGCAGCTTCATTCAGCTACTAGGTCTAGGTCTAGGTACTAGATCCTATAGTTTTTCTGTAGTCCTCCATTTTGTGAGGTGAAGTTTTCTCAGTTTATGAAAAGTGTGTGTAAAGGGCTGTGTCACTGTCACTCTCCCTCCGGGCTTTGGTAACCATATCAACAGCTCAACACAAAGCAATAGCAGAACAACAGCTGTCTGTGGTTGGTAATTAAGAATGACTGGCTGCCTAATGTCCACTGCTGTTACACATGGGGACCATTCTCAGTTATTTAGAGCAAGTGACTCTGTGGCTGTTTTAAATGTCAGCCATGATGTCGTCTCCCAGCAGTCCATGCTTGGACTTTCACAATAAAAGTCTATAGTCATTAACAGGAAGATATTACATTTTTGTAAAATATGAGGTACATTCAAAATAAGGTCCTGATTCTAATAAAACGGACGTTGCTTATTGGCATACAGCTTCAGGCAGCAAGTGAGGCCATTTTCAGTATCGGCCATGGTGTCTGCTACCAGGACATGGTGAAACTTTCACAATAAAAGTTTACAGTTATTTACAGGAAGTTAATGCAGTGTTCCAAAGAATAACAAATAATCAAAATTAAAGTTCAGATCTTAAGTCATGGTTACATCAGTCTTCTACAGCAGGCTGCCTTTTAAAATAAAAACATTTTTATTTCATGGTTTCAAAATAGAAGCTAAGAAATGCTAATATTTGCTCTTTTCCAGCACATTTTTCCCTTTCAGCCTTTTTATCACTGCTAATCACTAAGGCTGGTGAGGCCAACAGACTAAAAGTTGATCAGGAAGGCAAAATCTGTTGCTGGACATTCTGGAGGCTGTGACAGAGAGGAGGATGGTGGACAAAATCAGCTCCATACTGGACAATCCTGCCCACCCACTTCATGAGGAACTGTGGCGAATGGGAAGTTCATTCAGCCCCAGACTAATTCCTCCTAAAACCAAGACAGAGATTCAGGAAGTCTTTTGTGTCCATGGCCATAAGCCCATAAGGCCATAATATAAACAATAACACACACACACACACACACACACACACACACACAAACCCCCAAAAACAAATAATTACTTTACTTTTCTACATACAAGTTAATTGCTTTATTACTTTATTAATTACTATCAATTTATATAATTTAAATAATATTAAATGTAATAACTTTAACAACTGCTGTAATAAATTACTTCTTCTTATTCTTCTTTTCATGCTTACTTCTTGCCTTTTTTCTTTACTTTCAACTTCATTTTCCTTCCTTTTCTTTCAACTTCTTCTACTTTGTCAACTTCTTTGCTTCCTTGGCACTTTTTTCAGTTTTTAACCAAAGTGTTTTTATACATGTAATATTTTAAATGGTGTTATTGCCACCACGTCACTGAAAATTCATTAGCAATGACTCTTTTTCACTTTATGTGTAATTGTATGTACAGTAAGTGGGTATATTCTGATTTGCTGATGAAAGCGGGCACTTTTCTTACTGTAAAACAGTAAACAGACAACCAAAAAATATGTGAAACAACAATGTTTAGCCTCCTTAGACCCTGCCAGGAAAGGTAGCTGCAGCAATTGGAACCACTTTAAAAATACAAAGAAAGTGTTAGCCACACCTTAACTTGACAGACATCACTAGAAAGCTCAGGATGTTCTCTTTGCAGGACATAAACAGATTGCAAGCCTGGTGTTTGAATTAAAGGCCAGAGTATAATGTTCAACACAGAGGACAAAAATAAATTGCTGGGTGTCAGGAGGCTAGACAGATTACAGTTATCTACCAATACACAATGCATAATATTTTGGGTAAGTTTTTTTTTTGGTAACTATATTTTGATGAGCTGTAGTAGGGGTGGCAAACTCTGGTCCTCAAGACCCACTGCTGTTTTCCAGCCATCCCTGCCCTACCGACTGCTGATTACCTAGATCATGTGTGTTCAACCAATTAGAAGCTGGAAGGCCAGGGATAGTGGGAAAACTAACAGGGCAATGGCTCTTAAGCACCAGAGTTAGCCAACCATGAGCTATAGTCTGAAAATGTTTTGGATTATGTATTTATCAGCCCACACACACACATAATATTCAGATGATGTTGTTTGATTCTTCATTTATTTAGTCTTAGTTTTCAGGGGTTTTTTTTCTTAGTTTTCTTAGTTTATACATATTTTTTGTTTTGATCGTCTGCTTGGATTAGAAACAGTTTAACTGGCTTCCGTGGTAAATGGACTCATATTGTAAATTGACTTTTACAATGTAAAAGCACTGTTGTAAAGCACTTTACACTATTACACTATACACCATTTGCATTCACACACTCATAAACTAATAGAACAGCCACTGGGAGCAACTTGGGGTCCAGTGTCTGGCCCAAGGAATCTTTGACAAGAGAAGAACAATCCCAGGTTTCTTTTCAGTACTGTAGCCAGGCTGACAAAAAGTCACAGCTCTGTTGAGCCCAGTGTTCCCTTAGCTCTCAGCAGTGATGAATTTATGAGTTTCTTTACAAATAAAATCACAACTATTAGAGATAAAATTCAGCAGATGCTTCCTATACCTGCAATAAATGAATCTTCTACTACAGTAGCTCTTGAATCATCTGTAGGACCTCAGTTATGTTTAGACTGCTTCTCTCCCATAGATCTCTCTGAATTTACATCAGTAGTTGCTTCATCGAAATCATCAACGTGTCTCTTAGACCCCATCCCGACTAGACTGCTTAAATGCCATTAATGAACTCATCTTTATTGGACTTGGTAAATTTATCTCTAGTATCAGGCTACATACCACAGGCCTTTAAGACTGCAGTAATCAAACCTTTACTCAAAAAGCCTAGTCTTGATCCAGGAGTCTTGGCTAATTATAGACCAATATCCAACCTGCCATTTATTTCTAAAATCCTAGAAAAAGCTGTTGCTAAGCAGCTATCAGACCACTTACACAGGAATGAACTATTTGAAGATTTTCAATCAGGATTTAGAGCACTTCATAGTACAGAAACAGCACTGTTAAAAGTCACCAACGATCTTCTCTTAGCCTCAGATAATGGACTTGTTTCTATACTTGTCCTCCTAGACCTTAGTGCTGCATTCGACACCACTGACCACAACATCTTATTACAGAGACTGGAGCATGTGATTGGTGTCAGAGGAACAGAGTTAAAATGAATTTACATCAGTAGTTGCTTCATCGAAATCATCAACGTGTCTCTTAGACCCCATCCCGACTAGACTGCTTAAAGACATCCTGCCATTAACCCCCTGGGGTTGACGCACGCGCCGGCGCGTTTTGGCGCATCTTTTTCTTGTAAGGCCGAAACAAACTTAAGTTACTCCGTCAATTCTGATCGTACAGATAAAAGAAGTATATCATTCAAATCTGTAAAGGGTCTAGTTTTAGTGGTATACCATCATAATAAAAACAAAACGTTGTGCTTTTTTTAAATAAAGAAAGCCGACAGGGTGCACTCTTGGACTTTTCTGTCTCTGCCATTTCTCTTCACATACGCGTAGATAAAACAACCAGAATCTCAGCGAATACTTGCCTCATAAAAATAAGAATTATTTTTTGGGGTTTTTGGGCCTGGACAAATTTTGACATGTCCTGACATTTGTGCTTTTTTTCTGTGTTTTTTAAACATATTAATGTCTAAAGTCTAATAACACTGTAATCAGCACAAAATTGGCTACAATAATATGTGAGCAGCAAGTTTATACAGTATTGTGTTTTTGAGAAAAAAGTGGTTATGCATGGTTAGTGCAAAACTACAATTTTTTACTCACTGAAATAAGACCATGAAACACAAACAGAACATTGGTTCACAAGACTTTGGAAACCTGCATGTTGTAGGCTAAAGTGTTTACTTCAGAGTGCTGTGAATGTCATCTTGTTCACACATTCACAGTAAACAATACACTGATTTAAATTTTCTAAGACACTTTTTGTCCAGAAAGGCCATATGCAAGAGGGTGTGTCTGAGGATGAATAGTCATGTGATTTACCTGAGAACACAAAATACGCACTGAACGACCAGACAAAGGCGCGCATAATGAGCCTTTCAGTCAATGTAGATGGGACGGATTAGTGCAGCACAATACAAAACAATGAGGAGCCACACGATCCTCATTTCAGTTAAAATCAGTGTTTTTACTCTGAGGACAAGCTAAACTGTTTGTCTCTGTGTGGAATACAAGAAGCGCTTCATCACGTCCGTGATGCTCTATCATCCAAACGCGCAGAAAAAGTGAGTAAATTCTATGATGAAGTTTGATATTTTGTGTCATTTCTCGGGGGCGTGCACATATTTACCTGGTTCACTGGAGATTATTTACATGTGAACAGTGAACAGTGTACAAGGCGGGACCGCATTACCTGTAATGAGGTGAGACAGGAAAAAACTGACTTCTCCTTACGTTCATACGGATTAAATAAAAAGTGATGATTTGTTTTCGACTTGAATTGTTTCACTCAAAAGAAAACATTTCAAGCTTTCTAGCCATATAATTCTTATTTTTATGAGGCAAGTATTTGCTGAGATTCTGGTTGTTTTATTTATGCGTCTGTGAAGAGAAATGGCAGAGACAGAAAAGTCCGAGAGCGCACCCTGTCGGCTTTCTTTATTTAAAAAAAGCACAACGTTTTGTTTTTATTATGATGGTATACCACTAAAACTAGACCCTTTACAGATTTGAATGATATACTTCTTTTATCTGTACGATCAGAATTGACGGAGTAATTTAAGTTTGTTTCGGCCTTATCAGAAAAAGATGCGTCAAAACGCGCCGGCGCGTGCGTCGACCCCAGAGGGTTAACCAGACTGCAAGCCTGTCTAACTGACATAAAGGCCTGGATGACCAGTAACTTTTTACTTTTAAACTCAGAGAAAACAGAAGTCATTATATTTGGGCCAAAAAATCTCAGAAATAACTTTTCTAAAATTATAGCTACTCTAGCTGGCATAACCCTGGCCTCCAGCACTACTGTTATTTTTGACCAGGACATGTCCTTTAACTCACACATAAAACAAATCTCTAGAACTGCATTCTTTACCTGCGCAACATTTCCAAAATTAGGAGCTTCCTGTCTCAAAATGATGCAGAAAAACTAGTTCATGCATTTGTTACCTCAAGGCTAGATTACTGTAACTCATTACTATCTGGATGTCCCAATATCTCCATAAAAAGCCTCCAATTAATCCAGAATCCTTCATACCTTAAAGACATCATAGTACCATATTATCCCAATACACCACTTCGCTCTCAGAGTGCAGGTCTACTTGTGGTTCCCAGAGTTTCCAAAAGCAGACTGGGAGGCAGAGCCTTTAGTAATCAAGCTCCTCTCCTGTGGAACCAGCTCCCAGCCTGGGTTCAGGAGGCAGACACTCTCTGTACTTTTAAGGCTAGACTTAAAACCTTCCTCTTTGACAAAGCATATAGTTAGGGCTGGCTTCAGGCAACCCTGAACCATCCCTTAGTTATGCTGCTATAGGCCTAGACTGCCCGAGGACCATTGGTGCACTGAGCTCCCCTACCCTAACGCCCCCGCCCGCCCCTTTCCCTTCCCCTCCCCTCTTCCTCTCCTCTCACCTCATGTATATTCCACCATTGAATGTCACTAACCTTGTGCTCTCTCCCTCTCTCTCTGTACCTTCTGCAGGTGTCCCTGGTCCTGGAGCTGTATATCGCTGATGTGCAGTTACTGGTCCCACCAACCTGCAGTGTCTATTTGTTGTTTATTGTGGCTGTTCTTTTCTCTCTGCTCTATCCACTCACCCCAACTGGTCGAGACAGATGGCCGCCCAAACTGAGCCCAGTTCTGCTGGAGGTTTTTTCTTCCGTTAAAGGGAGTTTTTCCTCTCCACTGTCGCCAAGTGCTTGCTCATAAGGGAATTGTTGGGTTTTTAGTTTTAGTTTTTGTAAAGGGCCTTGAGATGATTCGTATTGTGATTTGGCGCTATACAAATAAAATTGAATTGAATTGAACTGAATTGAAGCTGGGGTTAGTGGATGAGCTGATCTACCTCCTGAACCTCAGCTGCCTCTGTGATCACACCATTCAACCCTTTGCTCCGTCCAACAGTCGAAGATCATTTGCATCAAATAAGATAGTATGGACCTACAGATTATTTTATTATTTTTATTTTGTTGAATATTGAATATTCACTGTACTTTAGAAATGTGCATTAATTTCCTCTGAGAAACTGCACAGTGGTATTGTGTCAATCTGAATATGTAGTGTTAGTACTATTAGTAGGCTAAAATTAAGAGATTAGCCAACACTAATATGATTTTAAAATGGACTTTGGCTATTGGCATACAGCTTGTTCATCCCCTTTATTTGATTATTTTAGTTTCTTTATATTCCTATTTCTGTCTTTCCTCACCTTTCTTTCTTATTTTCATTGCCTTTCAACCCTTTCTTATTCATCCTGTACTTTCTTGTCTTTTTCTTCAGTGCCCCTCTTTTCATGCTTACTTCTTGCCTTTTTTTCTTTACTTTAAACTTAATTTTCCTTCCTTCTCTTTCAACTTCAACTTTGTCAACTTCTTTGCTTCCTTGCCACTTTTTTCTTTCATCCGCTTTTTTGACTTTCAACCCTTTCTTATTCATCCTGTACTTTCTTCGTCTTTTTCTTCAGTGCCCCTCTTTTCATGCTTACTTCTGGCCTTTTTTTCTATACTTTAAACTTCATTTTCCTTCCTTCTCTTTCAACTTCAACTTTGTCAACTTCTTTGCTTCCTTGCCACTTTTTTCTTTCATCTGCTTTTTCCTCGTATTTTTGACAGCATATCAGCTCTCCCACGTAATTTCTTCCGAAATTACCTTTTCTAGTTATTATTATTATTTCACCCTTTTCTTCAGTTGCTATCTTCTTCCAGATACTTTGGGCTAGAAACTCCATTCAAACTTTAAAACATGCATCTTTCAGAGGACTTTTCTGCTATTACTTTTTTTCTTTTTATCTTTCATACTTTTTCTTTTATTCAACTTTTTTCAACTTTTTTTAATAATGGTTTTCTATGGAGAAAACTTTCCACTTCCATGAAACTTTCCTCTTTATTTGAGCTTCCCAAATCGTCACACTTTGGGCTAGAAACGTCATTTCAACTTTAAACCCTAGACCCTTTAAACTTTTAGTCTGTAAGTCAGCTTCTTCTATACTTTTTGATTTCTGGTAGTTTATATTTTAAGCTGTTTTTGCTCATTTTTCAACTTCTCCATTGGTGTGTATTGCAGAATCCTCTAGTAGGCTAGAGTGGGTGATGTCACTGATGACACCCACTTCCAATGTTTTTGCCTCTTTTCTTCTCTTCGTGTCAACTTTCAGCTATATAAACAATTTATATGTTAAAAGTAGTAGAGATTTTTGTCTTCTTTCAGGTAATGCTGTTCTCATATTGATTGGACCTACGGTTTTTCCACCAGGTGGCCCAACCCACAGAGAGTGACTGCTCAATCTCTCATTCACTCCCATTATGAAACAGCTCCAAGAAATGGAAATAATCCACGAAAAACACAAATGAAGGCTGTTTCTAAGTCGCCAGAAATCCTACATTTTTTGGAATATCTTCACAAATAATGGATGAAGCCTCCTGGCTCTGTTAGTCAAGGATTTTTAAAAATTTTTCAGGCATTCCTGCCTTTATTGATAGGACAGTGGAAAGAGAGAGGGAAGACATACAGGTCGTTTGTGAGAGCCGGCTCGGGAGTCAAACCGGTATCCCCTGTGTTCGTGGACAGGCACGCTACCACTACGCCACCAGCAGCCCCTGTTAGTCAAGGAATTATTTTGATAGGTCCTATAGTTTTTCTGTAGTCCTCCATTTTGTGAGGTGAAGTTTTCTCAGCTTTTGCATTTTTGTTTCATTCTTGTTTTTCTTTCTTTTTAACTCATATAATTCCTTCAGTTCTTCCTTCCTTCTCTATCCTACCAGTTTCCCTCACTACATTGTCTTCTTTCATATTAGTTTAACCCTTCTTTCTTTATCAATTGAAAGCCAATTTATTTCTACTTCAACATATTTAAATATATGCAATTTTATAATAAGACCATGACATTTTAAAATAATGCAACACATATATGCACCTCAGCTCATTAATACCATGTGTATTTATTCAAATAATTATTTTATCATATCCAATTTATTTATTTAATTTTAAACACTTTGGGGCTCCATAGAGCATTGTTCTGCTTAATGAAAACAAATACTAAGGCCATCTAATAGTACATGGAAACTTGATGGTATTGCTTTCTGCTGTAGCTTGTGTTATAAAATTTGGCTGGCCACAGCAAACAAGAAAATGACTACAGCTCTTCTTCCTTTAAAGCTGAAAGTAAAACTGTATTGCTATTTTGGTTAGTCAGTTTTGGTAAGGATAATGTTGACAATATCATGTTTGACAGACAGCACCATGTTATACCTCCTTTCTGTCATTTTCTGATATCAACTACATTTTATCATGTGTTTCCACGCACCTGTCATAAATATAATTAGTCATGAATGCTGTCTGGTAACCACAGCTAATGGTCATTTCTATGCAGCACCATGGCTGCTAAATTCAACCACAACTGAATCACAATTTAAAAGTGAATTGATTTAAGGTGCAAATTATGGTTTCAGATTTCTCAACAGAATAATTTTTAGCTGTCTTCATTGTTATACTAAAAGCAATGGTGTAGCCCATTAAAATACTAGTTACAATGTTTTCCTTGACACCAGCTAAAATCTTAGATGCAGCATTCAGTGCAGTCTGAAGAGGTGTTTTTTAATTAGGAGAGAACTACAGGGTAGAATAATCTAGTGTGATTAATGTGATTACAGCATAGTTTACCTTCTGACAGGTCTGAGATGGCTCAAACCTAGCAAACCTGTCTGTAAGTCCAGTCCTATAGTAAACACCTTGATTGTATTTTGGGTGTTTTCTTCAGAGAACAGTATCCAAGATTCCAGAAATCCTGGAATAAGTTTAAGTCTCTAAGTTTAACTTTTATTTCATCAGTTCACTGATGCTGTTTTAAAGTCCTCTTCATACTGTCAAAATAACATTCTGCCAGGTAAATATTGAATGCATGTTTGGCATAAAGTATGTACTACCTACAAATATCTAGAATGTGAAAAATACAGGGAAAACCCTTCTGATTCTTCAGTTGGTTGAAATAGTGTAAATTTGTTGAACATTTAGGAGACATTTATTCCCCACATCTGTCACTGCGATGTATTCAGATATTTACTGATTCCCCTCAGGCAGGTTTAGAAACACTATAGATTTCAATCAAATAATCAAAAATTAAATAAATACAAGCATAGCATACACACAGGTATTCAGCACAAACATTCTTAACAAATTTAGAAAAAAACAAGATTAAATAAAATATCATCTATGTATCATCTATCTATGTATGGTAGTTTACAGACACTAGTCAAAATATTTGATCACAGTGAAATTGACATTGTCACTTGCTTTGCAATTTACATTCTGGCCCTTCAATTATCAGATACATAAGTGGATATATGAATTTGTCTCAGCTTTGTCACCTACACAATGTTGACTTTGTCCCTCAATACCACCCACAGAATGAAAACCTGGTCATGCAACTGCCCTCCTCAGTAGACTACATCTGATGCTGCAGCTGACTCACTGATCCACCAGGCTGAGTCCTTTCCAAATCTTCTTAGGCTACACATACAGGTAGATTGTCCCGTGGCTCTGCGCCCAGGCTGGTATAGATGACAGAGGGCTCCAGAACTCCAGGACTGAATGGGAGTGGGTTAGGGTCTGGCTGGCCACCCGTGTTCCTGAACTGTTTGTAGACTCGTGGATCCTGGGCCACATAGGTAGACGAGGAGGAGTAAAGGACCAGACCCAAGATAATGATAAGGAAGGACAACAGATAGAGGCCTGAGAACTGTAACAGACAGACAGATTTAAGGCTAGAAGTTGTATTGATGCATAATGTTGGTTCACATTCAGTTGTGTAAATATAATGTGTATCCATACTTACTGTTCCCTAGGAATTTTAAGCCAACTCCTCTTCATCACACATACATACGCAATATTCATTTAACAGCAGAGTCATTTTAGCTCATACACAGACATTGAAAGTGGGGATGCAGGGTTGTTAAAGCAACCTCAATGCCACCACCCCCATGGCCCGCGCCCCCTGACAACGCATCTTTACTGCACAAAGCTAGCTGATTTTCTCTCTCTTTCTGAAGGGCTTTGCTGATGTCACAGATTTCCTCTTGTTTAAGAAAATCACTACTATGTTGTTCTAAAACATTTTATGGGTTGATACTATTAGTTCAGCTACAATCAAAAATTGGTGTGGTGTGGACCCACCGAGATCAGGGTCTGTTAGCTGTCCAAGGGCAGCTCTGGGGCAGCCTGGAGAATTAGCCTGGGTGACAGTCGGATGGAAACATACTCCTATGCCATGGGTCAGCAACCCGCGGCTCTTTTATCCCTCTGCTGTGGCTCTTTATATTCGTCACAACCGCCAATGTGTGACAGCTGCCTGCGCGATTTCTATAATTTTTCTACCCCAGGTAAGCCAACTATGGAGAATTCTAAGAAAAGAAAAGTAAGAAAGTAAGAAAACAGAAGGTTTAATGCTACGTGGGCAGATTCATTTGCTTTCACTGCTGACGAGACTGGTTTAACAGTATGCTGATGTGAGGTGTATGTGATGAGAAACTAGCAAACAACAAAAAGTCAAATGTTGCAAGACATTTCCAGAATGAGCCTTTGCTCAAAAATATCCAGATGGAGATGAGAGAAAAAAAGCCATTTCAGAACTGATGCGAAAGGTTGATATGAGCAAAAAAAATTTTAAGAAGTGGATGAAGTCTGCAAATTCAACCACATACGCTAGTTTTGCGGCTGCTCATGAAATGGCCAGGCACGGGAAGCCGTTCACAGACGGAGAATATTTGAAAGACAGAATAAAGGCAAGAAACGTTTTATCCTGTGTTATTTTATTTTATATTTCAAAAGGGTTTTGCGGCTCCCGGTATTTTCTTTTCTGTGGAAAATGGGTCCAAATGGCTCTTTGAGTGTTTAAGGTTGCCAACCCTTGATCTAGTCTGTCTGTCCTGCCAGATCCACTCAATGGACAGAGAATTCACTTCACAGACAGAGAATATTTAAAAGAATCTTTCATTAAGATTTCTGAACATGTATTCTCGGACTTTAAAAAAAATAAAGGCAAGAAGCGTTTTATCCTGTGTTATTTTATATTTCAAAAGGGTTTTGCAGATCCTGGTGTTTTCTTTTCTGTGGAAAATGGGTCCAAATGGCTCTTTGAGTGTTTAAGGTTGCCGACCCTTGTCCTGCCTGTTCATGTTTCTAACAGATTTTCCCCACTTAGCAACACACCCACTGAGAAACCGACTCTGATGATTGGCGATTTTATAGTCAGAAACATGAAGCTAGAGACACCAGCAACTATAGTCAAATGCATTCCTGCTTTCCATTGTTTACCGTCCACCTGTCCCTTACTTTGAGTTTTTAACTGAATTTCCAGACTTCCTGTCTGATTTAGTGCTTAGATCAGATAAAATCATTATAGTGGGAGATTTTAACATTCATGTAGATGTTGGTGAAAATAATAGTCTCAGCCCTTGATCTTATTCTGACCTATGGCCTCGAAACTGAACATTTAATAGTTTTTCCCAAAATTCTCTTTTGTCAGATCATTCTTCAATAACTTTTGCATTAAAGATAATGGATCATATAGCATTCGGAAGAAAATTCCACTACAGCAGACGTTTATCTGACAGTGCTGTTAATAAATTTAAGAAAATGATTCCATCTTTATTTACATCTATGCCATATACCGACACAGTGGAGGGCAGCTGCCTCAATCCTACTCCCTACCAAATTGATCATGTTGAACGCTGATACTGTGGCCCCCCTGAAAAAGAAGTTAGTGAATCAGAGGAGATAAGCTCCATAGTACAGTTTTGTACCTTAACAGATTCTCAGCGCTATGGAATATTTGGACAACAACATCACGAAGGCTGGAAAGGAAGTGGCGTTCCACAAGTTTAGAAGAATTTTATCTAGACTGGAAAGACAGTCTATTAACATATAAAAAAATCTCTCCGTAAAGCCAGAACTGCATACTATTCATCACTAATAGAGGAAAATAAGACCAATCCCAGGTTTCTTTTCAGCCCTGTAGCCTGCTTCTCTCCAATAGATCTCTCTGAATTCACGTCAATAGTTGATTCATCTAAATCATCAACGTGTCTCTTAGACCCCATCCTGACTAGACACCCTGCCATTAATGAACTCATCTTTATTAGGCTTCGTAAATTTATCTCTAGTATCAGACTACGTACCACAGGCTTTTAAGACTGCAGTAATAAAACCCTTACTCCTAAAACCTAGTCTTGATCCAGGAGTCTTGGCTAATTATAGACCAATATCCAACCTACCTTTTATTTCTAAAATCCTTGAAAAAGCTGTTGCTAAGCAGCTATCAGACCACTTACACAGGAATGAACTATTTGAAGATTTTCAATCAGGATTTAGAGCACATCATAGTACAGAAACAGCACTATTAAAAGTCACCAACGATCTTCTCTTAGCCTCAGATAATGGACTTGTTTCTATACTTGGTCTCTTAGACCACATCTTATTACAGAGACTGGAGCATGTGACTGATATCAGGAACAGGATTAAAATGGTTCCAATCCTATTTATCAGACAGATTCCAGTTTGTTCATGTCCATGATGAACCTTCCACACGAACAAAAGTTAGTTATGGAGTTCCACAAGGCTCCGTGCTAGGACCGATTCTGTTCACCCTGTACATGCTTCCTTTAGGATATGTCATTAGGAAGCACTCTATTAATTACCACTGCTATGCAGATGACACTCAGTTGTATCTATCTGTTAAACCTGTTAACACAAACCAGTTAACCAGACTTCAAGCCTGTCTAACTGGCATAAAGGCCTGGATGACCAGTAACTTTTTACTTTTAAACTCAGAGAAAACAGAAGTCATTATATTTGGGCCAAAAAATCTCAGAAATAACTTTTCTAAAATTATAGCTACCCTAGATGGCATAGCCCTGGCCTCCAGCACTATTGTAAAAAACCTTGGAGTTATTTTTGACCAGGACATGTCCTTTAACTCACACATAACAAATCTCTAGAACTGCATTCTTTCACCTGCGCAACATTTCCAAAATTAGGAACATCCTGTCTCAAAATGATGCAGAAAAACTAGTCCATGCATTTGTTACCTCAAGGCTAGATTACTGTAACTCATTACTATCTGGATGTCCCAGTATCTCCACAAAAAGCCTCCAGTTAATCAAGAATACTGGAGCAAGAGTCCTGACAGGAACTAGCAAGAGAGATCATATTTCCCCTATATTAGCTTCTCTTCATTGCCTCCCTGTAAAATACAGAACAGAATTTAAAATCCTTCTTCTCACATATAAATCCCTTCATGATCAAGCTCCTTCATACCTTAAAGACTTCTTACTACCATATTATCCCAATAGACCACTTCTCTTTCAGAGTGCAGGTCCACTTGTGGTTCCCAGAGTTTCCAAAAGTAGAATGGCAGGCAGAGCCTTTAGCTATCAAGCTCCTCTCCTGTGGAACCAGCTCCCAGTCTGGGTTCAGGAGGCCGATACTCTCTGTACTTTTAAGACTAGACTTAAAACCTTCCTTTTGGACAAAGCGTATAGTTAGGGCTGGCTTCAGGTAACCCTGAACCATCCCTTAGTTATGCTGTTATAGGTCTAGACTGCCCGAGGACCATCGGTGCACTGAGCTCCCTCCCTAATCTCTCTGTTCTCTCTCTCTCTGTACCTTCTGCAGGGTGTCCCTGGTCCTGGAACTGTATATTGCTGATGTGCAGTTACTGGTCCCACCAACCTGCAATCTGCTCTACCTCCTGAACCACAGCCGCCTGTGAAGGTGCCGCTAACATCCACAACATTTCACTCATTCCCTCGCTGTACAAGATGTTGAACACTGTACAAGGACTGGCGTGATCTACTGCATACTTGACCTCAATGGAAGCTCGGGCTATCTGGAAGAAGCTGAAGACCCAGGCAATCTGTCCATCACCTCTGTGAAATATGCAGCAGCAGACTCTCCAGCAGCCAGCTCTCAATTCCACTAAGCGCCACTGAAGATCCTGGATGGTGACAGTATCCCAGGCATAGCCAGAGCCACAGTTTCTGGCCAGACCTAACAACCACCTCCCTTCTGAGCCTCTAACCTGCTCTTCAGATCTGAGTGTGCTGTTCGTCACATCCCCACTGAGCCTCCAACCCTTGCTGTAGGACCTCAATGTGCTGATGACCATGCTGTGGAAAGCTGTGGCTCCTCCACCATGTTCCAGACTTCAGTGTGCAGTCCCTGTTGAGGTTCCCAGTCCTGTTCCTTGTCTTCCCAGTGGGTAGGCTGCCACTATGCTTCATGGTCCTGTCATAGCTGGCGAGTCACCAGCCAGAGCCAGTCACGCCAACCCCAGCTCGTAGTCTAAGAGGGATCAATGTTCTGAAGACCAGCATTGCCGTTGTTTCTGGTGTTCGTATTGGTTGGCCACCATTGCCGATGTAACTGTGTTTCTTGGTCATGTCCTGGTTACTGAGTTGCCAACTGGTGTGGTCAACATCGCCCCAGGTTCTGGTTTCCCAGTCAGAGCTGCCGACACCATCCCAGATCATGGTCACCTTTGTAGGTCAGCAACCGGAGCCACCGATGCTGCACCAGTCCTGCTCTTCTCTGTCGCACCACCTCTGGTCCTGACCGCCTGTTGAAGCCATCTACGTCACTGTTGCTCTTGTATCCATAGCAGTCGACAACTGCACCTTTTCCAGAGCCCAAGCTCTCCACTCTCATCTGTAGGCAGCCCTCTGGAACCATTTTTTAATTTCACTGCACTACGCTTGGAAAAAAGGGCATGTCGCTATGCATGTGCAACACAATGGTAGTGTGTGGTTGCAGCATGTCTCCATTTAAACTAACAAACTTGAGCAAACAAAAGACGTAATGTGAACGGCCCCTAACTAGCAGTAGCAATGTCACAAAAGTGGATTTCTGATTACCTTCAGACCTCCCTCTGATCCTGAGCAAGCTAAACACCTAAGAGGGACAAAAACAGAAGAGCAGGTGAAAATTTGACACCTGAACCTCCCAAATGTATAGCAGTGCCAGTGGACCAACAGCAAGAGGGCCGCATGCAGCTACCTATGATCAGTATTTGTCACACATATTTTTAATATTATGAAATCAAAGTTTGATAATCAGCATTGCTATGTTGCTCTGTCAGTTCAGCGTATTGTGCCCAGGCACAGCCCGGAGCACTCTCAATAGTCAAATGAACTGGACTTCTGGGGTCAGACATGCACAGGTACAGTACAAAACCATTGACTCCATTCTCAATCCAGTCTGTAGATGTCCACCAGACTCTGCCTTGCACACATACCTTTTATTCCCTTCTTAGACTTTCATACTCACCACCCACCAGAAATACTATCACATTAATAACAGAAGTCTGTTTAGTTAAGTGCATGAATAAAGTATGATTCAGATTGATTAGGTCAGTCCTATAACATTATCTGATTCATGGTGGAGTGTGATGCTAGATGTTCAGCTATCTTTTGATCTGCTTTTACCAAAATTGATGCATTCCTGGAAATCAATATTACCTTATAGTGAAAGAGGAAAAGACCACAGAAGAGACTGTACAGGTCAGCTGTGAGCAGAGAGAGACTAACTGAAGTGGCACTTGTTCTCTTCATCACAACTGGCATGAAGCTGTATAGGCCAAACATGAAGGCACTGAAGCCAACATAGAGAAAACCTGCAGGCACAGAGATGATCAAATATTTTTCATTTAATAGTGGTTTTAAAAATATTAGATTGCCTGTAGGTTACATGTTGCTGTTAACAATACTTGTGTATATGCATCCAAGTCATATGTGTATGTCTGTGTTTGTGTGTGCATGTGCATGTGCATTTTCACCTATGTGCCAGTCCCAGGGTACCTTCAGCAGCTCCTTGTGTTCCATGATGGCCCTGCAACAGAACACAGACACATTAAGCCATATTCTCAATTTTGGTACACATAATGTATAAAGTGCATGTTGACAACTAGAAAAGTTATCCAAGTTGTAAAGATTAATTTGCTTTGAACTTCCAATAAACAATATGGCTCTCATGATTTGAGGGAAATGAGGACCAGTAATTTGCCGACACCAAAACTCTAGTGAAAATAAAGACTTTTAATTTATTTCTTGATGACAAGAAAATGAAAACAGTGAGTGGGTGACCAGTCAATGGGATGAAGCCGGAGAAGTTTCTGGGTGTGATGATTACTGCCAAGGCCAGGACCTGGCAGTATCAGGGTGATCGAGACAGATGAGAAGTTGAGTTGTTGTCCAGTCTGTTGGTTCCACAGAGCAATATCTGAGGGCTCGGGTTTTCCTTCGTCAGAGCATCCTAGATATCTGAATTGACAACTCAGAGAAAACAGATGTTATAATAACAAAAATCTCCTCCACTAATGGCCAGTCATGTTAAGCATTGGAGGGAAACACAGTACAAAACAGGTCTTCTTACATTGGCATAACTGAAAAACTAGGTAAATCCAGGCTGCTAAACCAAGAGTCTCATCCTTAGCTGCGTGTTGACATGGAGACTTTCTTTCTCCAATCAAGAAACAAGAAATGATCTGACTTAGTTTGACATGGATTCCCTCGTTGTCATATGAGCTGCACAAAAATTCCTCTTAAGTAAAACATTCCTTTTTTCCAATTACAAAAGTAAATAGCTTGGCATGATATTCCTGATCTTTAATTTGGTAACAGTAAGATCCTCTTGAGCAAAAAACAATTCTCTTCTACAAAACATGAAACATGAAACAAAGTTACTTAGCTTGGTATGATATTTTTGGTCTTTAATTAGATACAAACGGTATCCTCTTGGGCAACATCTCTTGTCTGCATTCATGAAACAAGACACAAATGTACATGATATTCCTGATCTTTACTTGGTACCAGTAATATCCTCTTGAGCAAAAAACATTTCTCTTCTTCAAAACATGAAACAGGGAGTGAGTAAACTTAGCTTGACATGGATTCGCTGGTTGTCATGTAAGGCAAAACAGAAAAGTCCTCTTGGGCAAAAACATTCCTTCCATAAACAAAAAGGTAGTTTTACTTAGCTTAGAATAGCAGAACAAGGCGAGAGGGTCTGTGATCAGCAGCTTTGATGAACCAGGTCGCGTGGAGCAGATCAATGCAGGCAAAACCAGTGGGCAGGATTAGTGATGGTTTCACAGACAACCTGGCAGTTTGTCTATGGGTGAGAGAGGGTATATGACTGTGAGCAGGGACGAGAACACAGGTGAAATCAATTACATAATCAATTGAGAGTAGACAGTAGGAAACCAGATTCTGTATGGTTCTTTAAACTAAAAGCATGAGACAGGAAGTAAAGTTGCTGATCATGACAATGCCACTGCATTGTCTTAAAGCCCACCACCACCATTAGCTGCATGATGTTCACAGTAGTAATTGTTTGTAAACAAGAATACTAACAGAAGATTTGCATTTCACATAGTATCTTTACTTGACCTGTTTAACTCATCTAGGACACCCTCATCCTTTCATAGTTTGCGCCGTTTCTTGACTCACCTGTTGGTTTCATTATAAGTGAAAAGAGTGTGGACCTGCTCATTACAGAAACACCATGTTCATGGTTATTAAAAAGACAGAACAAAGTGGAACTCATCATAATCCCATTTAGTGGCAAGGAATTTGATTCTGACACATTGGTTCTCATTGTGCTTTGTCATGATGATTGTTGTGTTGCCTGTGAACTTCAAGAGTTTAAGCGAGGGATCTCCTGACGTGCAGTCAGTGGTGGAGAGGCAGAAGAGCAGGGGGGAGAGGATGTGTCCCTGAGGGTTCCTGTGCTGATTGACCAGGTGCTGGATGTGGTTTTTCCAGCTTCACCTGCTGCCTCCTGTCTTGTCAGAAAGCTGGTTGTCCACTGAGATGTGGAGGCTGGCACTTTGAGCTGGGTCAGTTTTGACCAGAGGATATCTGAGACAATGGTGTTGAATTTCAAGCTGAAGTCCACAAACAGGACCCGAACATAGGTCCCTGGTTAGTTGAGATGTTACAGGATGTAATGTAGTGCCATGTTGACTGCATCTTCTACTGACCTGTTTGTCAAATAGACAACTGCAGGGTGTGAAGCAATGGGCCTGGAATGTCCTTCCGGTGGGTCAACACCAGTCTCTCAAAGGACTTTGTGACCACAGAAGTTAAGGTGACAGGTCTGTAGTCATTCAGTCCAGTGAGTGAGGGCTTTTCTCGCTCCTCTATCCACTCACCCCAACTGGTCGAGGCAGATGGCCGCCCAAACTGAGCCCAGTTCTGCTGGAGGTTTTTTCTTCCATTAAAGGGAGTTTTTCCTCACCACTGTCGCCAAGTGCTTACTCATGAGGGATTAGTTGAGTTTTTACTTTTTGTAAAGTGCCTTGAGATAATTTGTATTGTGATTTGGCGCTATACAAAAAAAACTGAATTGAATTGAATTGAATTTAAGGTATGAAGGAGCTTGATCATGAAGGGTTTTGTATGTGAGAAGAAGGATTTTAAATTCTATTCTATATTTTACAGGGAGCCAATGAAGAGAAGCTAATATAGGAGAAATAAGATCTCTAGTTCCTGTCAGGACCAACACACACAAAGACATAAACATCAAATTCACCAGAAAGGACACCAAAGAGCTAGCCTTTTTGGACTGTGAGGTCGTCATCAGGTCTGATGGTAACCTAGAGATAGAAGTTTACAGGAAACCCACACACACAGACCAATACCTTCTTTTTGACTTCCATCACCCTGCAGTGGGTGACATGTCCGGTGAGTACGCTGGCCATGCAAGAACTGGGATGTTTTCAGCTTTCAGGAATTGTGCACAGAATCTTGCAACATGTTGCAACATGAGGTGATGGTCATGGAAGAATGGCACAACAATGGGCCTCAGGATCTTGTCACGGTATCTCTGTGCATACAAAATGCCATCAATAAAATGCACCTGTGTTCGTTGTCCATAATGTACTCCTGCCCATACCATAACCCCACCGCCACCATGGGCCACTCAATCCACTGCGTTGCAGATGAGCTTCCCTGAGACGGTTTCTGACAGTTTGTTCAGAAATTCTTTGGTTATGCAAACCGATTGTTGTAGCAGCTGTATGGGTGGCTGGTCTCAGACGATCTTGGATGGTTGGTTTTTTCTTGATCTTGGTTTTTTGATTTTGTAAAATGCCTTGAGATGATTTGTATTGTGATCTGGTGCTATATCAAATAAAACTGAATTGAATTAAATTGAATTATCTTAGCAAAGGAGAAGTGCTCACTAACACAGATTTAGAGAGATTTGTGAACAATATTTGAGAGAAATAGGCCTTTTGTGTACATAGAAAAAGTCTTAGATCTTTGAGTTCAGCTCATGAAAAATGGGGGCAAAAACAAAAGTGTTGCATTTATAATTTTGGTCAGGGTAGATGATTTGAGAGAGGAGTTAGAGAAGCCATGTTCAGGTGGAAAAACCCTCCCTTAACAGGAGTGGAGGGTTCAGACATAACTTGCCAATTGACATAGCTCACCTAATGAGCTAATGGGACTAGGGGTGGAGTGGAACCAGCCTGGAAGATAAACTGAAGTTTCCATACCAGCTTTCTCTTATACTGATGATGCTACTTGGATGAGTAGTGAAATGTTTTGACCTAAAAACTAGAAGTCCAGGCCATGACTCAGCCTCTAGAGACTGATGAAAGATCACAGAGTTTACCATGAATGCAGCCTGTTATGTTTCACATAAACATGGATAAATGAAATCATTCCTGACTCTCTTGAAACTTGGGATGATTTTCAATTGGTAAGGGTCGACAGACAGGTAAATGAATATGGACTCTCTGGATGTTCTTGATGGCCTTTTCAGCAGTGGGCTTTTATACCAGTGTGTGAAGGAGCACGATCGTGTCCTTTACCACTTCTGCATTCAAATTCCATGGCTATCACTAAATTTGTCATTGTTCACCTGGGTATTCATATTAGACTGAAGTCTGACCAGGGAAAGTTCTAGAATTTCATCCTTTGGGTGGCTTAGCCCTCACTATTGTTGCTGATAACACTACCTACGTAGGGCTATCACGCATGTGCAGAATAGCACAGAATAACTAAAACGGGCATTTCCTGAGGAAAATGTGTGTGATTGCTGAAAGCATGCTGTTATTGCGGCTTGCAATACATGTTGATTACTTCAGAAGTTGGAGATTGTATCTCATCTCAAAAATTTTAAAAGGCAACCTTGGGTAGGATCGAGCCCAAGTATTCCGCGCTACAGACACACGCCCTACCCAGTGAGCAATAGCAGACAAGCTGAAAACTAAGCCGTTTATACGGTAGAAAAAGAGACACACTAGCAACAGCACTGTCTTTGTCTTAATTTTTTTTTTTTACCAGCTAGATTCCTAACATCTTGTACAACAACAAAATGCGCAGTTTGTCCAGATTGGAGTTAAAATGACACCGGGAGAGCAGGCTAGACTGATAACCTCAGACACAAGCTCTATTGCAGTCATGGACAGAAACGCAACTTACCTGTCAATTAAGCTCCAATGGCACTACAACTCTACAACTACAACTCTTGTGGATTATATGTTTTGACGAGACGAGACAAGAGGCATGTGGCACAAAAGAGGCAACACCAACACAATCTGAATTAACTAAAAGATGAACACTAAGCAGTCAGCTACACCATAGTTCCAAAGGCAAGATAATAGAGTCCATCGATGAAAATAATAATTCAGGTGGTGCCACAGCAAACTGGCAAGCTGAGGACAAAGGGGCTTATATAGTGTGGGGGAAAGGAGACAACAAGGCACAAGTAAAAAAAATCAAGGACTAACACACACATCAGGGCATAGGAAACAAAAAAAATAAAAGTCCCAGAACAGGAAAAGGGTGGAGGTCTTGACAATATGTGTGTTATTGTTTCAGTATTTACATCTTATGTTTATGTAAAGTAAATGGAATCGTTGTTTTACAATGGTTAAGAACAGGGTGAAAATTCATCTTAATTACTGAATTATTTAATTAACTGCCTATTATTAAAGTACCATAAATTGAATTACAAGTGCTTCAAGTACTCAAAAGTATTTGAATACTTAAAAATAATTATTTAATATTTAAGAATGTGTGTGTGTATCTGAGCTACTGTGACCAAGGAATTTCCCTTGTGGATCAATAAAGATTTTCTAATCAAATCTAATATAGTACTCAAGTACTACATTTAAACTTCCCATACTTTACCATACTTATTTATACTACTTGCCATCACTGCCCAGCTCTCCTGAAGTATGTTGCCCCTCCCACACAAACTCACAGCTGAATGCCACTGAAGAAGGATCCGAAGAGTCCCATCATGCCAAGGAATTCCACACGGCTCAGGTTCTTCACGATGAATTCCTCACATACGTTGGAGATCCCATACAGTGTTGCTCCTCCCAGAACCAAAAGATCCCCAAATAGCTTCTGATCTCCTAGACAGATGAGGGAGCACAAGAGAGAAAGAGGTGAGGAAGAAACTTAATGTAACCCCAAAAAACAGGAGCATTGACATGTGCCTGTGCCTATGTGTGCTTTTTGTATGTCTGAGCTAAGATGAGATGACTGGAAACAAATTTTCATTTGTAGTGCTGTGTACTGTAAGAATGTATATGAGTATGTGGATAATTACCAAGGCCTTGCTGCCGGCCAAGTAGAATGTCAGCTCCCACCATGCAACCAATACCCAGAAGACACAATCCTGCCCCGACAAAGTGGACTGCCTTGTACCTCACCAAGAGAAAAAACCAGGATAGCAGAAGGACCACTGGGATGACAAAACAGTCTAACAGCTGAAAGGAAGAACAGACACACAAAAGCACCCAATGACTTATTTTATTTATGGCTCAGTTACTTCCAGCTCTGAAGTGAGTTCAGCACTTTTTCTAGGGTATCATAAGTGGGGTCAATGACATATTTGAAAAGATGTGCCTTCATTCTCTCAGAGGCTGCTGGTGTCTATATAAACTCATGAGCTCAAGGCGGCTACAAAGACCATCAAAATACACTTTTGTCATATTCACAGGTTCCTTTCATGAGGGTGTGGTCTTGGACTTTACTGAAAGAGACTGGCAGGATCCATCCATCACAGCTGATGCATAAAGATAGAGAATTACCCATATTCAGTTCTTCAGGGCAATTTAGGGTCACCAATCAATCTAACCTTCATAATAATAATAATCATGGGGAGAAGGAACCAAAGTAACTAGAGAAAACCCATATAGACATGGGCAGAGCATGCAAACTCCACAAACAAAGGCCCAAGGATCGAGCTGGGCTTGAACGCAGATCCTTCTTGCTGTGAGGCAACACTTTCAAGTGTATGTCCCTGTGTTTTACACTTTGCCAACCTTTCTACAGCTTGTACACAATATCTAAAACCATGGTGAACATGAACGCAATTTCTATAATTTTTCGACCCCAGGTAAGCCAACTATGGAGAATTCTAAGAAAAGAAAAGTATCTGAAGAAAACAGAATGTTCAACGCTACGTGGGCAGACTTATTTGCTTTCACTGCTGATGAGACTGGTTTACCAGTATTCTTAATATGTGATGAGAAACTAGCAAACAACAAAAAGTCAAATGTTGCAAGACATTTCCAGAATAAACAATTCCTTTGCTCAAAAATATCCGGATGGAGATAATAGAAAAAAAGTCGTTTCAGTACTGATGCGGAAGGTTGATATGAGCAAAAATGTTTTTAAGAAGTGGATGAAGTCTGCAAATCCAACCACATACGCTAGTTTTGTGGCCGCTCATGAAATGGCCAGGCACGGGAAGCCGTTCACAGATGGAGAATATTTGAAAGACAGAATAAAGGCAAGAAACGTTTTATCCTGTGTTATTTTATTTTATATTTCAAAAGGGTTTTGCGGCTCCCGGTGTTTTCTTTTCTGTGGAAAATAGGTCCAAATGGCTCTTTGAGTGTTTAAGGTTGCCAACCCTTGATCTAGTCTGTCTGTCCTGCCAGATCCACTCAATGGCTCTAACTCCATTACTCCACTTCACTCCACTTACTTCATTTTTGACTCAATAATATAAGCGAACTCCTTCATTCCAAACAGACAAGTGTCCCACTACCCCTATGCAGGCCTAATATCCATCCATCCATTATCTATACCCACCTATTCTTATTTAGGGTCACAGACAGGGGTACACCATGGACAGGTCACCAGTCCATCACAGCAGGCTTAATATGTGATGACAAATATCTGATTTTCAATGCAATGTGTTTTAGCATTGTATGGAATTAGGTTAGAGGGCCCACAAGAAACACAAGACAGCTAATGTGGTAGCAATTCAAAACATCACAATTGTTCACCATGGTTTTTATTATTGTAGTAGTAGTAGTAATAATAATATTAATAATGTATTGTGTATTTTTACAGGTTGGTAGGCATTTGTGTGGAAATGTTCCTGGCCACCAGCCAAGCTGGCACAACATGTAATAGGTCTTTGACTGAATTATCGATTGAAATCGAAATAGATAATTATCTATTGGATGATATGAACTGGTCATTTTCAAGTAGGCGATGAAGAGGGGTGAATTTGTGTCAGATCTGAGTGTACTTCTGCTTTATGATTTAGATTTTGTTGTCACTAAATTTGTCAAGTTGTCAGAGTTGAAAAGATTGTAATATCCTTTTGTAGTTGGTTTTTATAATACATGGTAGGAAGACAAGGTTTCACGTCTGCATTGATTTTGTTTCAGTTGTTATTATCCATGAAACGCTGTGATTGTTCTTCTGAATCCATTTGACTAAATATTGTAGTTGGATTGGCAGGTAGTAATTTATACAGTTTGAGGCCTGATGGCAACCTTGTGTTTTCTTGAGAGATTTCTTACTTTTTCTACTAAAACTATATTTAATGAGTCAAGTGATGAGAAGCATTGAGAACAGAACAGTTCATTTGACCATAGCAATTCAGCCAATGAGTGACAGAGGAAGGATGGACCAGTGTTTGAAAATTTTTTCCTTTTTTTTTTAAGGGGTACATTTGCGGTTAAAGAGCTCTGACAGCATGGGGGAAATAGTGATGCAGTATCTAAGTATTTAATATTCTTTGTCTCAGAACAAAGGGGGAGACTTGATCTGCAGAATTCCAGGCATCCTCAAATCACGGTATTATGGTTGATTTATTCAAGTTTGTTGAGTAATTTGAAATTTTATGAAATGTCTCAATATCTACAAATGTTATTGAAGCCTGTTTGGACTGAATAGTATTAGTGCTTTGGAAATGATATTTAAGGCTCAAATAATAAGTGACAGGGGGTGGTAACTGAAGGGTGGCTTGGATCGTTATTGGGTTTCAGTAGGAGGCTTTGTGATGGCTGTATTCATCTGTGTTCAAACTATGCAGGTGGATTTAATTTATGCTGTTAGTTATGCTTACGTTGAAAATAGTGTAAAAATAGTTAAAATTTCCAGGAATTGTTAAGGTGGAAAACCAGGTCCAGGGGCCTGTTTCAGAAAGCGGGTTGAACAAACTCTGAAGTTAACCCTGACCTGAGTTTCTGGTTTCAGAAAACCATATCAAAATTAGTTCAACCAACCCGGAGCTAACTTACCCTGAGTAAAGCACACGCCTGACAACATATAAAAGCCCACGTCAGTGGAACACAGATACAATGACTCACCATGGCAATGGAGAAGACGACATGTTTCACATATTTTTCTCCAGTGGAACTGGAAGTTTTAATCATCTCGTATGCAGAACATGAACATATATATATATATATTAAAAAAAAGTAATACCAGTGTGAGCTGAACTGAAATTGTGCTGTGGGCCAGGAGGTGCAGGATCAGAATAAGGTGTTAAAGGATGTGGCTGGCAGGGGTATCCTCTGTCACCAAGGAGGTAAGCATCAAACTCTCCTATAAAAAGGAGAGCATGCAGTTTAACATTTTAATATATGTATAGAGATACATGGACAATAGAACATAGGGAGGTGTATATTAGTACTCATCACGGGCAAATCTGTGGCTTAGTACACACACATGAAACATTTGAGAGTGTGCACAGATCCAGGCCACTTTGCTTCCACATTTATCACGTGATGCATCACATATGATCTTAAGCAACCAGAACAAAAAATCTGCATTAGCTGTTATGGAATTATCTTTCATAATGAATGCTAAAGGCCACTATTTACCTGCACATTAATACTGTGGAAGGACTTCCTATTGCCATTGTAAGGATGAATGTTAGAGTGAAATTAGGTTCTGTGCCTTTAAGAAACTGAGAGAGAGTATCGCGAGAAGAGAAAAAGTTAGAGGAGAAGCGGGATTGTGGAAAGAGGGTTGAGAGTTGAGAGTGAGAACTGTCAGAGGAGAAGGTAAGTGTAATCGTGTGGATGATCCCCGTTTGGGTCAAATAAACCAGTGTTGAGACCAGTGCTGAGTTGCTGTTCTTTCTCCCTGGCAACGACGCCGAGAATCCACGGAACGACGATGCAACAACAACGCATTACACCATAATCACCTTCATTTACAGAGGGAGCCATGACAGGGGTATTGGTCCCATCTATGCAGCCGATCACACCTGGAAACCCTAAAATATACAAATTGATTTGTGCATAAAGTGTCAAAGCTACAGGCTGAATGTGCCAATTGTTGCTTGAAGTGATACCTGCAATGTTGTAGAATTCCTTTTTGATAAGATGTGTGGGAAAACCACAAAGCTGTACAGCAGACGTTTGAGCGTAAGAGTCATATTTCACACTAGGTGCCCACACAGTTGCCTTTGAAATGTGCTCTGCATCACCAATGTTATAAAGGAAATGTCCACTTGCAAAAACACGAAGAGCTACTGACACAACTTGCTCTGACTTTCCACAAGAAATCATATGATATATGTAAGGGTTGAGGAGATCATGAAGATAATGAACAAACTGGCAGAAAACGGTATCAATCATAAAGATATTCTTCAGAAAAAGACGACGTCTAGACGGTTTGATTAGCCTCTTGAATTCTGTGAACCAAAAGGCCACGTCATGCCTCCTCCCGCATCTTCAATCTGAATGCCAAGTGGCTCTGAAACAACTAAGGGCTTATAAAATCTGCCAGCAAGCAGGTTTGGTTCATGGAGTAAGTTACCGCGGTAACTGAGTATCTGAATCCAATCTGAACCTGCTTTGTGAAACCCATTTCAATCCCTCATTTCAAGGTTAACAAACTCTGGGTTTTCACTAAACCCGCTTTCTGAAACAGGTCCCAGGTCCGGATTTGTACTCAGTGCTTTACAGAATTCAGTGTAACGCAGTGAAAAGGTATGTTAAATTATTGCATAAATGGGGACAGTGTCATCTATGACCTCCATCTACAGTGGGTACGGAAAGTATTCAGACCCCTTTAAATTTTTCACTCTTTGTGTCATTGCAGCCATTTGCCAAAATCAAAAAAGTTCATTTTATTTCTCATTAATGTACACTCAGCACCCCATCTTGACAGAAAAAAACAGTAATGTAGAAATTTTTGCAAATTTATTAAAAAAGAAAAACTGAAATATCACATGGTCATGCATGATGTGATTTAGCGTGTGGAGTAGGGACCGCCCACAGCAGAGTTAATGAAGCATTGCCGTGGGTAAGTTTCATGTTTATTCACGGTCTGAGAATTACCATTTATAAGTGTCCGAAGTACACAAACATTTGCTTTATTGTGACTGTATCTTTCAATGAATATGTTGGGACTTTGTTAAGTTGTGTTTGGCGTCGAGTGTGTGGTGCTCAATATTAACTCATAATGTATTTATATTATGAGACCGCATTGTAATCAATTTGTGTGTTGTCTTGTGTTTTATGTAGAAATGGTTTATTCTCGTAGTGAATCAGTGGAAACCCTATTAGAAGAAGAAGAAGACTACTTTTCAATTTTCAATTGTTACAGCAGTTATTTTTTTTGTTGTTTTCTTGTGTGTGGGGGGGTGGGGGTTTGTGTGTGTGTGTGTGTGTGTGTGTTACTGTTTATATGGTAGAATTATAAAGTCTTATGGCCGTGGACACAAAAGACTTCTTGAATCTCTCGGTCTTAGCTTTAGGAGGAATGAACTTCCCATTCATCACAGTTCCTCATGAAGTGGGTGGGCATGAGTATTGTGCATTTGTATTGTTTGACCAGTCCAGTTTGTTGTTAATGTGGACTCCAAGAGATTTGTAGGAGTCCACAAAGGATGGAGACAGGGCCACGTGGTTTCCATTTGTCTCCACATCAGCAAGGGTGATGGAAGCATTTATGGTGTCTGCTTGTTCTTTGAGAGTGTCAATAATTCTAGTTCATTTTAAAATCTATCTCTGATGGTCACAGGAGTATAGTTATTATATGTTATTATTAGGCCTGAGCAAGGACCAAAGGTCCAAGCGCAGGGACTATTATAATCGCTCAACAGGCAAGGGACGAATAAGCGGGGGGGGGGCGGCTTCAGGCATCATCTAGCGTCTACCCGCACCCCACCATGACGTTACTGGGCGTTAGACCTTTCAGAAAATGTATATATTATGATTGACAGGTAGCCGTGGGCCTGGAAATTGTTAGGATTTTTCTTTTTTTTTTCTTTTTTTTTTTTTGTTTGTTATTATTCTTCACGTTCCGCAACTCCCTCAAATTTGACCCCCTGAACGTGTGTGAAAACTCACCAAAATTTGCATGCGCCTCAGAATCGCGTGAAAACTTGATATTTTATGGGTTTCATAAACAACCTCAAAAGAATGGCTCTACAGCGCCCCCGAAAAAGGTGAAAATACATTGCACCTATGGGAGCCCCACTGACATTTTCTTCATTGCACAGTCACAAACCCTGGCACATCTCTTCTTCATGTCAGGCCATGCAAAAAAGCTTATTGTGTCGAGGTCATGTGACCAACAGGAAGTCCACCAGCTGGGAGTTTATCTTGAGGTCATTGAGTTTGTTGATTTTGCTCATCTCGAACTTGAACGAACTCCTCCTTGGGCTTTTGACTGATTGAGCTCATTTTTGGCCAGCATCACCTAGACCCATGGGGCTGCAAAAGTTATCCAAATTACTTATACTTATCCAAAGTATTACGGTTTTCCTTTGGCGGGCGCGGCAAGTTGACGCAGGTTTTTGGCTCGCCACCATTTCTTCAACTTGTAATAACTCTCACACGCATTGTCGGATTTGAATCGGACCAATTGATGAATTGTAGTCCTTGCCGCCCTGAACCCATCTGATTAACCCTCTGGGGTCGACGCATGCGCCGATGCGTTTTGACGCATCTTTTTCTTGTAAGGCCGAAACAAACTTAAATTACTCCGTCAATTCTGATCGTACAGATAAAAGAAGTATATCATTCAAATCTGTAAAGGGTCTAGTTTTAGTGGTATACCATCATAATAAAAACAAAACGTTGTGCTTTTTTTAAATAAAGAAAGCCGACAGGGCACGCTCTCGGACTTTTCTGTCTCTGCCATTTCTCTTCACAGACGCGTAAATAAAACAACCAGAATCTCAGCGAATACTTGGCTCATAAAAATAAGAATTATATGGCTAGAAAGCTTGAAATGTTTTCTTTTGAGTGAAACAATTCAAGTCAAAAACAAATCATCACTTTTTATTTAATCCGTATGAATGTAAGGAGAAGTTTTCCTGTCTCACCTCATTACAGGTAATGCGGTCCCGCCTTGTACACTGTCCACTGTTCACATGTAAATAATCTCAGGTGAACCAGGTAAATATGTGCACACCCCCGAGAAATGACACAAAATAAAATAGACAAATAGTTTAGCTTGTCCTCAGAGTAAAAACACTGATTTTAACTCAAATGAGGATCGTTTGGCTCCTCATTGTGTTGTATTGTGCTGCACTAATCCGTCCCATCTACATTGACTGAAAGGCTCATTATGCACGTCTTTGTCTGGTCGTTCAGTGCGTCTTTTGTGTTCTCAGGTAAATCACATGACTATTCATCCTCAGACACACCCTCTTGCATATGGCCTTTCTGGACAAAAAGTGTCTTAGAAAATTTAAATCAGTGTATTGTTTACTGTGAATGTGTGAACAAGATGACATTCACAGCACTCTGAAGTAAACACTTTAGCCTACAACATACATGTCTCCAAATTTCCTGCATGGTCAAACCAATGTTCTGTTTGTGTTTTATGGTCTTATTTCAGTGAGTAAAAAATTGTAGTTTTTCACTAACCATGCATAACCACTTTTTTCTCAAAAACACAATACTGTATAAACTTGCTGCTCACATATTATTGTAGCCAATTTTGTGCTGATTACAGTGTTATCAGACTTTAGCCATTAATATGTTTAAAAGACACTGAAAAAAGCACAAATGTCAGGACATGTCAAAATTTGTCCAGGCCCCAAAAACCCCCTCAGACCCCAGAGGGTTAAACTAAATCGAAATAGGCCCAATAGCGCCCCCTGTGTAACGATTTGAAAATTGCCATTCAAACCAAAACATTTACTTTGTCAGAATTGTACCAAATTTGGCACAGACATCCTTTAGGGCATCCTGATCATAAAAGCCAATTGGACCCATGCCCTATTTTGCATGTTGATGCCATGGCGATGACCAAATCTCGCCATTCATTTCAAATGAGAATTTTGCAAAATGTCCAGGTTTTGTCAGAACTGTACCAATTTTGGCACAGACCTCTGTGGGGGTCCACTGAAGGACGTGGTCTACTTGGCGGGGGGGGGGGGGGGGGGGGTGCGGATAGCGCCCCCTATGTACTTGCACTTACTTTGTCAGAACTGTACCAAATTTGGCACAGACCTCCGTGGGAGTCCACTCAAAGACGTGGTCTACTTGGGGAGGTGTGTTCTCCTCGCGGGAGGGGATTTGGGGGGGCAGCCAATTTTTGGGGGGTGGTCAATTCAGAGGGCGGGGGCGCTTGGGGAGGCGGTTCGTTCGGGGAGGTGGTTCGCTTGGGGAGGCGGTTTGTTCGTGAATGCGGTTCGCTGGGGGATGCGGTTTGCTCGCGGGGGAGGTGTGTCGGGGGAGGTGGTGCGCTCGAGGCGAGGGCCGCTTATCGCCGCTTGCGGCTATATTTATTATTATTATTATATGTTATAAATTTGATATTATATTTTGTGGGTTATCTAATATGTACTTTGTTACTGTATTGAAAATGTTCATACTAAAGTTGTTGAATGAGAAATTGTGTAAGATACACAGCAAAAGTAACATTGACTAACAGTTAGTATGTATGCTGATGATAGTTTACACTGGAGTAGGTGTTAGAAAATCAACACTACAAGACAACATTTGACTCCTTTATAGTAACTCCAGCAGCTGTAACACAATTAACTAAGGGTGTAAAATGTTGTTGACAACCACTGCCGTGAACTGGCACTGTGCCCACCACAACCACATATCTATTACAAAAAACATACAAGACAACAAAAATCTTCCAAAAAAGTATATTAAACAGACCACAAAACATTTCATTAAGTCAGACAAAACTACAGTATGGGATGATGTACATTTGTTCATCATTGCCATATGAAAATTCCCTATCATAATGTTTTTTTTGACAAGGATGCATTCCTTGTCAAATGGCTCTGTGAAGAATTCTTGCTTTGACCTTTTTGTCCAAGATGATCTAGAAATAGAATTTCTGGATGCTGTTCTTCATTTCTCCAACACACAGGAGGAAAGGCTGAGCAAGGCCTGTTGCCTTGAGGAAGGTCTATGCTTCCCCCACCTGTGAGAAAGACATGAATGAATTACATGATATAAAATTTGGAATTTTGCATTGAGTGCCATTTCTGCTACCCAGAATCAAAACATTCTGATGTTTTCTGCATTCAAAATTAATTGTAGTGAGTACAACACAAATTCTTTATGTTGAAACACCAAGCGTGTCTGGAGACACAGCAGTCAATGAAAACCTCCATATCACTTCATATCTAAAGTGAAATATACATTAACACATTTCTAAGAAGATACTTTCATGAATTTCGTCAGGTGGTCAGAAGCATCTTCTTCTTCTTTTCCTTTCGGCTGCTCCATTTAGGGGTCGCCACAGCGAATCATCTGCATTCATTTCCTCCATCCTCCACACCCACACCAACTATCCTTATGTCCTCCTTCACTACATCCAAGAACCTCCTCTTTGGTCTTCCTCTAGGCCTCATTCCTGCCATCTCTAACCTCAGCATCCTTTTACCAATGTATTCACTGTCCCTCCTCTGAACATGTCCAATGGCTGTAGTGAGCATATTTTTTCAGAAAAGGGAGGAGCATAGGGTGACATATCAGAGTGGAGGCAGGAGCACACAAGTTGATTACATCATGTGTAGATGTTTCAACCTGAAAGAGATCAGTGACCGCAAACTACTGGCTGGGAAACGTGTAGCCAGACAGCATAGGACGGTGGTGTGTAGGATGACTCTGGTGGTGAGGAAGATGAAGAGGACAAGCGCAGAGCAGAGGACCAAGTGGTGGAATTTGAAAAAGGAAGAGTGTTGTGTGGCGTTCATGGGGGAGCTGAAAATTTGGCTCTGGGAGGTCAGGAGGTTCTTCCAGATGACTGGACAGCTACAGCTAAAGTGATCAGGGAGACAGGTAGGAGGGTACTTGGTCTGTCATCTGGAAAGAGGAAAGCAGATAAGGAGGTGGAGGTGGTGGAGAAGGTGGTGGAATGAGGAAGTTCAGGAGTGTGTTAAGAGGAAAAGGTTAGCTAAGAAGAAGTGGGACACTGAGAGGACAGAACACAGAGACTCATGACTGTACTAGCTCAAAAGGGTGCTTGTACTCAATACTGAGCACAGGGTCTGAATACTTATGACCATGTGATATTTCAGTTTTTCTTTTTTAATAAATTTGCAAAAATTTCTACATTTCTGTTTTTTTCTGTCAAGATGGGGTGCTGAGTGTACATTAATGAGAAATAAAATGAACTTTTTTGATTTTGGCAAATGGCTGCAATGACACAAAGAGTGAAAAATTTAAAGGGGTCTGAATACTTTCCATACCCACTGTATGCTCAATTGGTTATGCCAAGTACCAACACAGTGTAGGGCAGCTGCCTCAAACCCACTCCCTACAAAATTGATCATATTGTTGACAGTACTGTAGTCTCACTGTGTGAAACGCTTGATACTGTGGCCCCTCTGAAAAAGAAGTTAGTGAATCAGAGGACATTAGCCCCATTGTATAATTTACATATTCAAACCTTAAAGCAGGCATCACGGAGGCTGGAAAGGAAGTGGCATTCCACAAATTTAGAGGAATTTTATCTAGCCTGGAAAAACAGCCTATTAACATATAAAAAAGCTCTCCATAAAGCCTACTATATATAGAGGAAAATAAGAACAATCTCAGGTTTCTTTTCAGCACTGTAAGCCAGGCTGACAAAAAGTCACAGCTCTGTTGAGCCCAGTGTTCCCTTAGTTCTCAGAAGTGATGACTTTATGAGTTTCTTTACAAATAAAATCAGAGATAAAATTCAGCAGATGCTTCCTATACCTGCAATAAATGAATCTGTAGAAGATTCATTTACCACCCCAGGGCCAGAAAGCCCCCAGGCAAGGATATTGCTGTCTCTGAGGAACCTGAACTCAGTCAGTTGCTAGAACCTAATGAGCCCTATGTGGATGTGGGGACGGAGACTGGGACTGGTGGGCCTTCCTTCACCCGGCTCATCTATGGATCTGTCCTGATCCCCTCCACGGACACCCAGTGACCCAGATACTGGACTAGCTAGCACTTTTAGGGCCGCAGTATCAAGTCATGCCTCTCTAGATGCTCACTGAAGGTTTTGTAGAAAATAATAATGTCATCCAGATATATAAGAATATGGGTAAGGTTGAGGTCACCAAAGCAGCAGGTCACAAGTCCCTGAAAAGTGGATGGTGCGTTATGTGGCCCAAAAGGCATCCTGTTGGCCTCAAACAGTCCCATAGAGGTGCTGAATGCGGTATTATGGTTGTCCTGCTGTGCCACCTCCACCTGCCAATAACCAGATGTGAGGACGAGAGAGGATAAGTATACTTTCTTACTTTCACTTGAGTAAAGGAGTGGAGTCTTCTACTTCTACGTTTACCAGTTTTTTTTTCACACAAGTGTCTGTACTTCCACTTAAGTATAGATTATGAGTACTTTTGCCAACTCTAGCCGAATCAGGGACCACAAAAGCTGGCACATTCTTGAACTCTTTTACATTCAGAACATTGCTGCTTGGGCCCTGACTAGAACCCGTAAGTACAACCTCATTACTCTATGTGCTGGTGTCAGATGAGGCCTGACCAGGCCTTGTGAGTAATGGGCAAGGGCTCACAGGGACACTGTTTGGGGATAAACTCCATCTCTGAGACATGCAGGGCTGGCTTATCGGTAGGGGCATTATCTGACATGGTTAGTGTTTGTCAAGTTTGAAACCTTGGCAACCAGTGTGGACTGTAAGTGGTTGGTTTAGTTCTGGAAACTAGGATGAATAGTCTGGTTTGTATGGAGAGAGGTAACTGGATGGTTCGGAGGGGCTTGCGGTGTGGCTTGCCTTCCTGTTTGGATGGGCTGTGGGAGGCTCGGAAGAGGTTGGGGCACTACAGGCTCATTGGCTGTGGAAGGGCATGACCAATCTTCTTATGTGCCACTGGCTGGGGCATAAATGTATCTATATGTGGTGCCCCATCAAAGAGGCAGCACTCTGGCTGGATTGCCTGGAATCTTTGTCCTGCAGATGGGGTGCCATTAAAACAACTTTGGAGGGCCTGTCTATGACCTACAAAGCTCTGAAGCGCCTGTGCTGTTGCTGGGGCAGTGCAGTTATCAGCCTGGGGTGAAAACAGTGGTGGAGGTGGCGTGAGCTGTGGACATGGTCCAGGGAGCTGTTCTGACTGGTTGTCAGAAGCCATGCCAGAGTGTCTCTCTGGCTGAAATGGGGAATCTGGGTAATCATTTATCTTATTCATTATCTTTTTCTTGTGAAAAACAGAGTAAACTTAATGTGGTAATGTCGTATGTTGGTCTCTGTAACAACGGATAAATGGGAAGAACTCTTCCATCATACTGTCCGCTGGATCAGAAATCAGTCAACTTGTTGCCCTTAGGGTAGCTCTGTGTTCATTGCAGAAACTGCATTCACAGTTCATCCACAGTTTGCAAGGCACTGGCAGTCTCTGTAATTAGTTCCAGAGTGCCACAATCCAGGTCATGGCACCTGTAACTCTTCTGTTCTATGAGCATGCAAGTGGTTGCTGGGACCCCTCTACAACCTGTGACTGCGTTGTGTTTCTTGGGTAGGTTGGGAGCGGTGTGGAGGGAAAGAGGCATCAGACACAGGGCTCTGGATTGTGATTGGGATTTCAGCTGCACTTTATTAGGTGACACTTGGTAGCAAACACATGGACAACATGGGCTCCAATACCTCCCAGCATCAGGCAAGCAAACATTAATTTTAGTGCCATTTCATCATAATCATCAAAACAGAGTATGTACAAACAGAGTAAAATAGAGTATGTACATACATACAATAAAATGAAACTGAAAAATGCTATCATCAAAATACATTACCTACAAACAAAACGTCTTGGTCTTATACTTGTATAGGGCTTTTCTACACTCAAGTGTACTCATAGCGCTTTCACACTATTTGTCCATTCACCCACTCGCTCACACAAACAATCACACATTCATACGCAAATGGAACAGCCACCATACGCCACACTACAGGATCGAACCACCAACCCTCTGGTTCATTGTCGACCTGCTCTACCTCCTGTGCCACAGCCCCCCCAGTAGCAAGCTTTCAAATGAAATATGGAATACCCCCCAAAAAAATATCCATCCTGCACTGTTTTCTCAGATTTAGTGCCCTATTGGAACACAGCATGTGTAGCCTTAGACGCCTCCCTGTGCCTGGTTTTCCGTCATCTGCATCGTCATCTTGGATCTTTCTCCAACTCTCATCGTCACCATGTGTACTCAGATCGTATGATGCTCTCGACGTACTCTGAGAAATTCTGCATTGTGTTGTTATGGTGTTGAGCACAAATAGTGACACAGGGCTTTTGGTTGAATTTTGCCGTTTATTCTGCGATACCTAGTACCCAAAACAAAACATAAAAGCTCTTCCGGTAAATACTCCACTCAACAGCTCCTATCCCACAGCAGTTCCAAACAGGAAAAGGGCACGAGCATATTCACACATAATACAGAACAAAACATAACATAATAACAATAACAGCTTCACATACCTGGTACCCAAAACAAAACATAAAAGACCCTCCGGTAAATACTCCGCTCAACAGCTCCTCTCCCACAGCGGTTCCAAACAGGAAAAGGGAAGGAGAAGGGGTGCGCTCTTAATTTAAGAGGCCATTCTACCCCTGGATGTAATTAACAATATTCCCTAACATGCTAATAAACAACGGACAACTGGGCCAAAGAGCCATAGCAAAAAAAAAAACAAACAAACTACGTCACACATGAATAACGGCCGAATGAGCAGGTTCAATCCCTAGGAGTAACTCAACCTGAACCATGGACTCAATCAGACGACAGGATTAATAACCCTACCAAAACACGTAGTAAGTCTCTGACCCATGTCAGTACCAACGGGCGCAGCCGGGGGAAAAGAGTGGGAGCTGGACTCAGCAATGGAGCACGGGGAAGTACCAGCCTCAGCTAGATCCTCAAGAACAGAAGGACTCCTCAGAGGTGGGGACAACTGAATATCATCCATGTCCCTTTCAGCGGCGGACTGTTCCTGGACCCATGACAACATGCGGTCAAACGCCACCACCAACGGACTCAACAGCCTGAGGGTCAACTGTTTCTGCCCCGGTGTCCACACAGGACAAGGCGGACTCTTGCTGATCGACCACCAGCGAACCACCGGCCACACTTTCAGCCGGACAGCCAGCAACATCCCCCTGGGCAACATCCAAGGGCAAAAAGTTAACCAACAGGAGAAGGTTGCGGTGCACCACACGCTCATTCCCTTCCCTGTCTCTGATGCGGTGGATGTGCAGGCCTGGATTACGGCCCACAACCGTGTACACAACAGGTTCCCACTTATCAGTTTCCACTTTGCCCTGGCCCCTTTGTTCGCCACCAACACCTGATCACCAAGAGAGAGATACAAACCCTTGACCAGCTTGTTATACTGGTCAGACTGATGTCTCTGCTCCATGGAGGTGCGTTCCTGTGCCAGGAGCAAAGCAGAACTCAAGTCATCAAGCAGAGATGTGACATAGCCATTGTAGTCACTAACAGTAACGTCAAGTAGGACATTTTTGAACATCCAATCAACTGGCAATCTAGGGACCCCCCCAAACATCAGATAAAATGACGCGAAACCCTTGGTCTCATGAACATTACAGTTGTACACAAATGTCATAGAAGCCAACATCTGCGGCCATTTCTGCTTTGACCTAGGGGTAAAGATCGTAACATACTGCCAAGAGTACGATTAACCCTCTGGGGTCGACGCACGCGCCGGCGCGTTTTGACGCATCTTTTTCTGATAAGGCCGAAACAAACTTAAATTACACCGTCAATTCTGATCGTACAGATAAAAGAAGTATATCATTCAAATCTGTAAAGGGTCTAGTTTTAGTGGTATACCATCATAATAACAACAAAACATTGTGCTTTTTTTAAATAAAGAAAGCCGACAGGGTGCGCTCTCGGACTTTTCTGTCTCTGCCATTTCTCTTCACAGACGCGTAAATAAAACACCCAGAATCTCAGCGAATACTTGCCTCATAAAAATAAGAATTATATGGCTAGAAAGCTTGAAATGTTTTCTTTTGAGTGAAACAATTCAAGTCAAAAACAAATTATCACTTTTTATCTAATCCGTATGAACGTAAGGAGAAGTCCGTTTTTTCCTGTCTCACCTCATTACAGGTAATGCGGTCCCGCCTTGTACACTGTCCACTGTTCACATGTAAATAATCTCAGGTGAACCAGGTAAATATGTGCACGCCCCCGAGAAATGACACAAAATATCAAACTTCATCACAGAATTTACTCACTTTTTCGGCGCGTTTGGATGATGGCGCGTTACGCACGTGAAGCGGCGCTCCTTACATTCCACACAGAGACAAACAGTTTAGCTTGTCCTCAGAGTAAAAACACTGATTTTAACTCAAATGAGGATCGTTTGGCTCCTCATTGTGTTGTATTGTGCTGCACTAATCCGTCCCATCTACATTGACTGAAAGGCTCATTATGCGCGCCTTTGTCTGGTCGTTCAGTGCGTTTTTTGTGTTCTCAGGTAAATCACATGACTATTCATCCTGAGCCACACCCTCTTGCATATGGCCTTTCTGGACAAAAAGTGTCTTAGAAAATTTAAATCAGTGTATTGTTTACTGTGAATGTGTGAACAAGATGACATTCACAGCACTCTGAAGTAAACACTTTAGCCTACAACATGCTGGTCTCCAAAGTCTTGTGAACCAATGTTCTGTTTGTGTTTTATGGTCTTATTTCAGTGAGTAAAAAATTGTAGTTTTTCACTAGCCATGCATAAACACTTTTTTCTCAAAAACACAATAATGTATAAACTTGAAGCTCACATATTATTGTAGCCAATTTTGTGCTGATTACAGTGTTATCAGACTTTAGACATTAATATGTTTAAAAAACACTGAAAAAAGCACAAATGTCAGGACATGTCAAAATTTGTCCAGGCCCCAAAAACCCCCTCAGACCCCAGAGGGTTAAATCGGTCTGTAGTTCCATTCCCCATAGGATGGTAAGGTGAGGTACACGACTTACCAACGCCACTCAACTCCAGGAGCTCTGCGATCAACTCGCTTTCAAAATTCGCTCCCTGGTCGGAGTGGGGATACGCTGGGGAAAGCCATAAATACAAAAGAACCCATCCCAAAGAGTCTCTTAGCCGTCTGGTCTTGACAACGAAACGCCTGAGCCAACTTAGTGAAGTGGTCAGTAATCAAGAGCACATCCACAGATTTGTTGTTATTATCCTCAGCTGACCAGAAGTCAATGCAGACAAGCTCCAAGGGGGCACTGGTCTTAATGCTCTCCAAGGGAGCTCTAGCCGCCGGCTCTGGGGTCTTACTAAGGATGCATCTGCGACAATGTCTCACGTGATTGCGTGCATCCTCCTCCATGTCATAGCAGAAGAACTGCTGACGGGCCAAGGAAAGTGTGCAAGACTGACCTTGGTGTCCAGCATCATCATGCACACCAGCCAGTACCTTCGACCTCAGGGAATCGGGTACAACAAACTGGAATCGCTTGTGTCTGGTGAGTGGATCTCTCACCACTCGATACAAAATACCATCCAAAAGAATGAGCTTATCCCAATGCCTCAGGAGCTTTAGTATAAGCCGGTCCTCATGGGAACGTTCATGCCTCAAAGGCCTGCGCTTACGCTCAACATAGTGGGCGACCCTAGAAATAACGGTGAGACGAGATCTGGTGAGACAAGAGATCGGCATGGGATAACTCATCAGGGACATCATCAATGGGCGAACCGATTGAAGCCAGATGGTCAACAAGGGATGTTGCACGCTGACGAGGAGCAGACTCCTAGTCATTAAAGGAGCTCAAGAGGGAGGAGACATCGCCCTCCGACACAGACCCATTACCCACTACAGAGAGGGGATGACTGCTCCGTGACTGAGGCAGACAGGTTAGGCGGAAAGCGTCCTGCACTCAGGCATCCTTTACTTCATCAACCTGTCCTGCCAACTCAAAGTAAAGTTCAGCCAAGGGTCGCTGGGCCTCAGAGGTTTCGCAAATGGTTCCCTACTAAGGACGTCAGCTACCACATTCAGCCTGCCAGGGACATACTTAATCTCAAAGTTGTAGAGCTAGCTTTCCTACCCAACGCTGCTCGGCATCCAACTTCGGCTTGGTCAGGATGTATGTGAGAGGGTTGTTATCAGTCCACACAGTGAACTGATGGCCTTTGAGCCAGTGGATGAACTTATCACACAGCCCACTTCTTTGTGCCGGGTACCTAGTTGGGACTTCTACTGAGAGACTTACTAGTGAAAGCTATGGGCCTAGCCCTCTCTTCGCCAGCTGCCACCTGTGCCAAAACAACGCCCATCTGTAGACGCATCAGTGGATAACCAGAACAGCCTCTCAAAATCAGGATGAGCCAGCATCACACTATTGAGGAGTGCATTCCTCAAACGCCTTCTCACAATCAGGAGTCCAGTCCTGAGAGGTCAATTCATGGAAGGTCCCGGTCTTCCTGCGTTCTGTGCCACCACTCAGTCTCCTCTTCTGACCAGCGGTCAAAGCGAATAGTGGTTTAGCTACCCTAGAACAACCTGGTATAAAGTGCTGAAAGAACATCACCATCCCAAGGAAGGATCTTACTTTCCTTTGTGATGGTGTGCAGCCATCAGATTCCATAAGGTCTTCCTTCTTAAAGCTAGAAATGACCTTCACTTTGTCTTGGTCAACTGCCACCCCACCAGCGTCCACTATATGACCCAGAAACTTCACAGAGTGCCTGAGGAAGTGGCATTTCTTCTGCGCAAGCTTCAGGTTACTGGACCGCAGGCAGGAGAAAACGACCTCCAGTCGCCTAATGGCCTCCCCTTCTGATGGGGAAAAAACGAGAAGGTCATCCAGGTAACATAAGAGACTGGAGAAGTTCAGATCACCAAAAATGCTAAACATCATTCGCATAAAGGATGTTGGACTGTTGCACAAGCCCTGGGGGAGTCTGTTGTACTCATACAAGCCCAGTGGTGTAGTGAAGGCTGTGTAATGCTTGTCTGATTCATGGAGGAGAATATTATAAAACCCTGATGTAAGGTCCATGGTACTAAAGAAAGCATTACCACCCAGGGCGGCAAGACAGTCCGATTGATGGGGTAGAGGATGAGCATCCTTCACCGTTCTAGCATTAAGCCAACAGAAATCGGTGCAGATTCTCAAGTTGCCTGACTTCTTCCAGCAGTGATATGTTGGACTTACTAATAATGCCCTTCATCTCCATACCTGACAGCACCTCCCTCAACTTATGGTAGTGAGCTGGGGGCACCTGATGGTATGGAAGCCAAAAAGGATGATCGTCGGTGAGGTGGATACAATGGACAAATCCTTCGTTTCACCACAATCAAGTTTGTCTCTGGAAAACACGTCCTGGTAAGCTAACACTAGCTCAGCAAACCTCGTTTTCCACTCAGCTGTTACTTCACAGCCCTCAATGTCAATGTCAACTAACCCACAGTTTTTCAATTACTGTACAGGGTCACTTGGGGGAACAGACGAGGAAGCTGGGCCAACAGACTGGTCAGACAGAGACTTACTGAGACCCTGTGTAATTGACAAATCCTCCACCGCAACACACGGGAAAATGTCCGAATTCTTGGCATTACGGCGTAATGTAACGGGACATTGAGTGGGATTGAGGATTTTCATTTGGATCCAGTGATCATCCCACATGGGCGTCACATTGTGACCCACCATAATGTTCGCTGGAGTGGAACGAGATGACATAGGCTCCACTATAACGGAGCTCCCCGGCGATATAGGAGCTGTGGGAGGCAGCTTACCCCACACAATATACTTGCGCTGGGGCAACAAAGTTACAGCCTGTCTTATTTTGACTGTGCCTATTTTGTCAGGCACTACAGGACCCGACCACCGGGACGTGCAGCTCAACAACTGCAAAAACTCTTCACAACCCGGTTCAGCAGAACCAGAGGTAACAAGCTCCCAATAATTGTGGTTGGATTTCATCTTCTGAATGATGGGTCGAAGCACATTGCTTCCAACAATAAGTTCGTCTTTCTGTCCATGAACCACAAACATGGGCACAACAAACCTGGACCCGTAAAAACTCGATGTCCAAGTCGTATATACAAGTGGGTTGCGTCATAAGACCGCCACAACCAACAAGCACCACACCTTCAGGAACACACTGAGGAGCAATTCTAAGCTTGCTTTCAGCGTCTATGCTCAGTGGGATGATGTAAGTGGGTGGTGGCTGGGGCACTGCGCTAAAGGTGGATGAAATACTATCCCCAATCTGCTTAGCTAGATCAGTAATTAAGCCGCCCAACATCCCAGTAGTGACTGGTCTGGCGTGTGGATTATCAACATGGTTGGTTAAAGTGGCACTGAACATTATTTTGTATAATTATAACATAAAAATAACTTATAACCCGGTTACACATGCTAAGCACATCGCCAATATTTTGTACAAAACACAAACTCCTATCATGCAAACACACACCAAAGTATAGTTCAGTATCTCAGTCAAGCACAAGGATGAACGGATTAATCAGATGGATGGTTTTAATTGTGATATTTTATAATGAAGTGCCGCTTACCTTCCAGGATCCGGTAAAGCAAGCATTAAGTAAACATGGCTTCCTGTCCGAAATAGGATTTAGAACTACAGTGTCCTGGAAGGGACAGCCGAAATTGCTAACTTTGTTGTGGGAAAGGCAATGCAGCAGCGACACTTAGTGGCCCATTCAGATTACTACCTTATGTTTACATTATAGCAAAAAGCAAGAGTAGTAGTAGTTTAAAAGTATGATGCCTGTGCTACCATTGATTACAACTGAAAAATCAGTTCCAATTACTGAGACACTATTGTTGCCACAGTAATCATTGTGACTTTGTCGTCTTTGTTTTAATTTTAATTTTCCTAATTTTTTTTGTGTCGATGTTTGCTCCATACCATGAGCTTTTAAGGTAAATAACTGACCAACTAGGTGTCTCATTTAATCCATGCCACATTATGGCTTCAAGTTACCTGGGTAGGAATGGATTTTGCCTGCTTGGACATTTAAGAACAGCATAGAAAAATCGCTGATGCCTGCCATTTTCTACGTAGAATTAATTGTGCTTAACAGATATTGATATTTAGCCTTTTCGCCTAAGGCTAAGCCTTAGGGCTGAGGCCAAATCAGACTGTAGTGGGAGCTCACTGCTGATTGGCTCATTGTGGTCACCATGGGAACGTTCTCTAGACATTGTCTTATTGCCCAAATATGGTACTTCTGGCTCCACAAAAGCCACTTGGTGATTTTGGCCATAATGGCCAAAAATGGCAACTGAATTGGTTTCATTCTCGTGATGCATAGCTATGGGTGACGTCACACTGCATAGGGCCACCACATAGGTCCACAGCTGGAGCACACGGCACTGTATACTCTGCTATTATAAAATATTTGAAAGCAAAGTGAAGACATGCCTGCAGTAGAAGTACAACAGTATGTTTGTATAATGCACAGAAACAATGCTTAAATGCATATAATCAAGCAAATATAAGACATTACTACCCAACTCTTGGGATTCTTGACAAGATGGCGACCGACAAGATGGCGACCGACACAATCAGTGAGGCACCTACAACGCCATCAACACCAAGAACAACAACAACAACGCCAACACTACCTGACAATACCAACTCGGACAATGCCAATCTACTACTCCGCCTAGCAAACAATGAAATCACCAAATTAAAGCAGGAAATACGCCACCTCTCTCACGATCTCCAACAGAAAGACTCCATACTGACTAGCTTCAGGGACATTGCCCTCGAGCAGTCGAGGAAGATCTCCACACTTACCTTCACTCTCCAGGACACTGCCCCATGGGACCCGTCAACCTGTCCACGACCCTCCTCCTCTTCTACACCATGTCTTCGGTCCTCCTGGACCGAGGTTGCGGTTCGTGGGCGGAAAAAATATCACCACGGGTCTCCGCGTCCCTCCCTAGACCTCTCCAATCGATTTGCACCTCTGTCTTCTGCCACTCCGGACCTAAATACTGTCTCATCTGCCAATCACGTACCGGATCATTCCGCTCCGGTATCCCAACAACACACGTCACCCGCCAATGTCGTTCGGCGCCGTCACCTGCTCTCGCTCCCCTCTGACGACACCCGCTGCCCCCGCCTTAGTCCAAGTGCTCCTCGCGAAGCCCGTTGCCCCGGTGGAAAACAGTCTCCATCCCGCTCAGCTACTACATCCGTGCGCCGTAGGATCCTTCGCGAGGCCGTGCTCAGGCACACTCACGGGCTCCCTAGCTACGGACCAACCGAACTGCCGCCTCCATCTTCCACCTCAGCACCTGATGTCACCGCCCCGCCTCCCCGCCAGTCAGCAAGATGACACGACTCAAACGGCCAACTACTGGCGTCTTCTCCACGCCCCCTTTTCCCCCCAACCACGTTAATCATCGGAGACTCAATTATAAGGAATGTACGCTTTTTCAATGCCACTACTCACTGTTTCCCTGGAGCTACGACCTCAGACATCTTGGCCATGCTTCCTGGATTACTGCCAACACTTCCGTCTTCCATCATTAGAATGATTGTTCATATCGGAACTTGTGACACGTCACTCCACCAGTCTGAACTAACTAAAAAGGATTTTCTCTCTCTCCTCCACCTCCTAAGCAACTGTGGTAAGACTATTTTCATGTCTGGTCCCATCCCCACGTTTGGAAGAGGCTCTGGCCGCTTCAGCAGAATCCTCAGTCTCAACACCTGGCTCAAGTCTGTCTCCCTGTCCTACAATCTCCAATTCATTGACAACTTCAACCTCTTCTGGAACTGACCTGCCTTCTTTGCAGGAGATGGTCTGCATCCCAACCGCCTGGGCTCCCATATACTTTCCACCAACATTCAACATGCAGTTCACTGTACCCCACACGCTAACACTGGACAACCTGTCCATTCTGTCCCACAAGCCTGACTATCTGACTCCATACTACCAATCCCCTCCATCTGGTCATCCTCCCGACCTCAGCCGAGGAAACCTGGTATACGCCTGATCATCCACTCTGTTCTAGCTAACATCCCCAGACACATGGACTCTACACCTTTCCATAACACTCATTTTGGGCTACTTAACGTTCGCTCCCTCTCTCAAAAAGCATCCCTCATCTTTGACATTATTCTAAAACACAATCTCGACATCCTGTGCTTAACTGAAACCTGGCAGCAGCCCAACGACTTCACTGAACTTAATCAATCTATTCCTCCTGGTTTCACATATCTCACCCATCCACGCCTCTCGGGACGCGGTGGCGGCCTCGCCATACTGTTCAACCTTAAATACAAAATATCCATCCACCCCACTGTCACCTTTCAGTCCTTTGAAGCTCTCATAGCACGTATTCACGGTCACACACCAACCTTCTTGGCCACTATCTACCGCCCACCAAAACCTAACCCGACCTTCCTGGATGAACTGTCTGACCTCTTAGCTAACCTCATCTCTCTGTCAGCCAACATAATTCTTCTTGGTGATTTTAACATCCACTTCGACAATCCCAACAACACCACAACAAAAGACTTCATTTCCTGTCTGGACAGCTTTGGGCTCCAACAATACATCACCTCCCCAACACATTCTCTAGGCCACACCCTCGACTTAGTCTGCTGCTCTGGCGTCACAGCTCAGTCATGTTCTACCCTCGACACCTCCTTCTCCGACCACAAACTAGTCTGCTTTAACTCCAAACTACCTATCTTCAAAACCCACCTCTCCCGCACCATCACCTTCCGTAACTTAAAGAACATCGACCTCCCCTCCTTCACTGCTGCTCTCAACAACCTTTCATGTTCTAATTATACACCGTCCCTCTCCAACATGTTATCCAATTTCAACCGTGAGCTACGAAATCTACTCGACACCTTCGCCCCACTCAAAACTAGATCTGTATCCTTTACGCACTCTGCTCCATGGTACACCCCCGAACTCCGCCTCCTCAAAACCCAAGCCTTGAACGTCTCTTCAAAAAAACCGGTTCATCCACCCACAAGGACTTATACCTAAACCACATACTGAAGTACAAGCAAACCATTACCCAAACAAAATCTGACTTCTATGCCTCTCTTATTGTATCCGCCTCTGGCTCCACGCGTTCCCTCTTCTCCACTGTCAAAAATTTATTGGGCCCTCCCGATACTCCTCTCTTCCCCTCACTCTCCACCACCTTGTGCAATAACTTCCTGGATTTCTTCTCATCAAAAATCGAAAATATACACCAGCAATTTCCCCCCATCTGTGACACTGCGAACTGCCTCCACTGTACCCTACCATGTCTATCAGTATCCTCCCCACTTTCGAGTTTTATCTTTCCATCCACCACGGTTATGTCTTCACTGATCCTCAAATCCAAACCCTCAACCTGCAAACTTGAACCCCTACCAACCAACCTCGTCAAGCTCTGTCTCCCCTCTCTCCTTCCTCATCTTACCCACATTATTCACACTTCCCTCAGTTCTGGTATCGTACCCCCATCACTCAAGACAGCCATCATCACACCAATCCTAAAAAAACCTGGCCTCGATCCTGCGAACCTTAACAACTTCCGCCCTATCTCCAATCTCCCGTTCCTCTCTAAAATTCTTGAAAAAGTTGTCCACCACCAGGTCCATACCCACCTTGCCGCCAATAGCCTATACGAACACTTTCAATCTGGTTTCCGCCATCTTCACAGCACTGAAACTGCCCTGGTCAAAATCACCAACGACCTCCTAGTAGCCGCAGACTCTGGCCTTGTCTCCATCCTCATCCTCCTTGACCTAACTGCAGCTTTTGACACCATCTCACACAATATTCTCCTCCATCGCCTTGCTTCCATCTCATGGTTCACCTCCTACCTCTCTGACCGCACCTAGTCCGTCCATCTCCAGAACTTCCACTCCCAGCCCTCTACTGTCAGTTGTGGCATGCCCCAGGGCTCTGTCCTGGGGCCCCTCCTCTTCATTATTTATCTCCTTCCTCTCGGACATATCTTTAGGCAACATAACATCAATTTCCACTGTTATGCAGACGACACCCAGCTCTACCTCTCTGCTGCTCCATCTTCTACCCTCCCCCCTCCCTCCCTCCTTACCTGCTTACATAATATCAAATCCTGGTTCACCCATAACTTTTTGAAACTCAACCCCGACAAAACTGAAATTCTCCTCGTGGGCACCAAATCCACCCTTTCTAAAACCAGCACCTTCTCCATTTTAATTGACAACAATACTGTCCTCCCCTCCCCCCAAGTTAAAAGCCTGGGTGTCATCCAAGACGGTACCCTCTCCTTCACTCAGCATATCAATACCACTACCCGGTCGGCCTACTCCCATCTCCGTAACATAAACCCCATCCGTTCTTCACTCACCATCGATAGCACGGCCATACTCGTTAATGCCTTTGTCACCTCTCGTTTGGATTACTGTAACTCACTCCTCACTGGTCTACCTCTCAAATCACTTCATAAACTTCAACTTGTCCAGAACTCTGCTGCCCGAATCATCACCAGAACTCCATTCTCACATCATATTACCCCTGTCCTTAAACAACTTCACTGGCTCCCTGTGTCCTTCCGTATAAACTATAAAATCCTCCTTCTCACCTACAAAGCCCTCCACTCTATTGCCCCACCATACATCACTGATCTACTTCACATCTACTCTCCGTTCCTCCAGTTCCACTCTCCTCTGCACCCCTACAGTGTGCCTGGCCACCATGGGCGCTAGATCCTTCAGCCACACTGCGCCCCGCCTTTGGAACATTCTCCCTCATCGCATCCGGTCGTCTCCGGACTTATCAACTTTTAAATCATCACTCAAAACGTATCTGTTCCGTATAGCGTTTTCCACCTAACTCTCTTAACCTCTCAAAGCAGCCCGTGATGTTCTACCACCCTCCGCCTATTTCATATTGTCTCATATTGTTTCATATTTGTTGTTCTGTCATCTGGGTTTCTGTGTTTCAATTTGCTTTTGCTGTACATCGCCCACTTCCTGGATGCTCCGCACTTTTGCCTTTACATTCTGGCCCTCTGTTTATGCATTGTTGATTTTATTGTTGTTTTAATGCACTCTATGTATTTCATGCTGTATGCTTCCTTTTTCTCTCTGTAAGGTGACCTTGAGAGTTTGAAAGGCGCCATGAAATAAAATGTATTATTATTATTATTATTATTAACTCTACTGCAAGTATTTGTAGTCTGATCACCTGCTGCCGGAAGTAACGTTAAGCAGGCTCGCTTCGTTTTGTGGCCAGTCTGGAAACAAAATTATCTGGAGCGCATGCTTATACAAATGTTAAAAAACAGAGCCAGCTAAATGCTTGGCTTACAAGTGCAACTATTAACGTTACTAATTTACAATATAAGTCCATGTACCACTGTCTAAGATTTGGACAAATTAATGTTAGCACGTTAAGCTAATTTACTTCTCCAAAAAAGAACACAACTTTGTCTGCTGTCTCCTCCAGTGGCAGCTCCAAAAAGATTTCTGGATGAATAGGCTTCTAAATTCCAACTAGGCTTCAGCGGTTGAAAATGAAAAGAATAAGAAAGCAGTTTATTAAAAACTACATTAAATTCTGCCAGAATTAGAGTTCGTGCTAGCAATTGGCCAGTTCCACAAAAAATGGTTTAAAATGGGATGTTACACATACAGACTATATGTTTACATAGAAATGCAATTATCTTCACACTTAATTATATTACTTATGCAGACATGTATCTACAACATTAAATATAATCAAATAAAACTTACCGTAAGAACAAGAATAAAACGGTAACATCAGTTTCTGGAACGCGCTTTTTCACCAAAAATGAAGGTGTGGTGATTTTAACACTGAAAATGTAGTAATTAACGGAACGACGAAAATATTTTCAGAAACTGACTCTACAGGTGTTAAATTAAATCTCATCTCTGTTGATTTCAAGTAATGCTGAAATATTAACATGATTTTGCTGTGAGCAGCCACAAGAGACGCTCCCCTTTTAAGCTTACATTTTATATTTTTGTCTTTATGTTTTTTAGATACACATTTATATTTTTATCTTGTGTTGTGTGTGAAACTACTATTTTGCTATAAGCTGCAGGAACAAAAATACATTTGACATTGCGATATACTATGTATAACTGCATGTGACAAATAAAACTCATCTTACCTTTTGTTTTATTTCCTCAGAGACTCATGTAAACTGCAGCAGCAAGTGCCAACAGTAACCACAAGACCAAAGAGGCTCCAAGCAGAAGCTGTGGAAAGAGGTCTGTGACACAATCCTGGCTTACTCCAAAGAAAGGTTCTTCTCCACTGATCACCTTGTGAGGGCCACACCGCATGTCATCGTTCCGTCGCTGGCTGTCGTGGTGTCCAGCAAACGATGTGGGCTTCATAGACAATTGGGCCACTTTCTGCGGAAAACCCGGTCTGGTAGCGAGAGACAGCATCCATCCCACTTTGAATGGTGCAGCTCTCATCTCTAGAAATTTGGCCGAGTTTATTAGCCGACCTAAAGCCTGTGACAATCCAGGGTGGGGACCGGGATGCAGAGACTCAGTCTAAAATGCCTCTCTGCAGTTTCCTTTGAGCTCCCGCCCCCCTTAAACCACATAGAGACTGTGTCTGCCCCTTGAACATATAAATCAAATAAATCAGAAGTTAACAGAAGAGGAGTTATTCATAAAAACTTAATAAAAATTAAGACCACTCCTCCTCTATTGAACAGAAAAACAGAACTGTCAAATGTGGATTATTAAATATCAGGTCTCTTTCATCTAAATCTCTGTTAGTAAATGATTTGATAACTGATCACCAAATTGACCTACTTTATCTTACTGAAACCTGGCTACAGCAGGATGAATATGTCAGTCTGAATGAATCAACCCCCCTCAGTCATAAAAATGATCATGTTCCTCGAAGCACAGGTCGAGGTGGAGGAGTAGCTGCAATCTTCCACTCAAACTTATTATTAAACTTTCATTCTCAGAACAGTTATAACTCATTTGAGAGCCTCACTCTTAGTCTCTCACATCCAAAGTGGAAAACACAAAACCAGTTCTACTTGTCATTGTGTACCGTCCACCTGTCCCTTACTCAGAGTTTTTAACTGAATTCCCTGACTTTCTGTCTGATTTAGTGCTTAGATCAGATAAAGTTATTATAGTGGGAGATTTTAACATTCATGTAGATGTTGAAGATAACAACCTCAGCATTGCATTTAATTCTATATTAGATTCAATTGGTTTCATTCAAAATGTTAATAAACCCACCCACTGTTTCAATCACACCCTTGATCTTGTTCTGACCTATGGCATCGAAATTGAACATCTAATAGTTTTTCCCCCAAATCCTGTTTTGTCAGATCATTCTTTGATAACTTTTGAATTTAAAATGATGGATCATGCAGCGTTCGGAAGAAAATTCCACTACAGCAGATGTTTATCCGACAACGCTGTTAATAAATTTAAGAAAATGACTCCATCTTTATTTACATCTATGCCAAGTATAAACACAGTGGAGGGCAGCTGCTTCAATCCCACTCCCTACCAAATTGATCATGTTGTTGACAGCGCTGTAACCTCACTGCGTGAAACGCTTGATTCTGTAGCCCCTCTGAAAAAGAAGTTAGTAAATCAGAGAAGACTAGCCCCATGGTATAATTTACATGTTCGTACCTTAAAGCAGGCATCACGAAGGCTGGAAAGGAAGTGGCGTTCCACAAATTTGGAGGAAATTTTTCTAGCCTGGAAAAACAGTCAACTAACATATAAAAAAGCTCTCCGTAAAGCCAGAACTGCATACTATTCATCACTAATAGAGGAAAAAAAGAACAATCCCAGGTTTCTTTTCAGCACTGTAGCCAGGCTGACAAAAAGTCACAGCTCTGTTGAGCCCAGTGTTCCCTTAGCTCTCAGCAGTGATGAATTTATGAGTTTCTTTACAAAAAAAATCACAACTATTAGAGATAAAATTCAGCAGATGCTTCCTATACCTGCAATAAATGAATCTTCTACTACAGTAGCTCTTGAATCATCTGTAGGACCTCAGTTATGTTTAGACTGCTTCTCTCCCATAAATCTCTCTGAATTTACATCAGTAGTTGCTTCATCGAAATCATCAACGTGTCTCTTAGACCCCATCCCGACTAGACTGCTTAAAGACACCCTGCCATTAATGAACTCATCTTTATTAGACTTGGTAAATTTATCTCTAGTATCAGGCTACATACCACAGGCCTTTAAGACTGCAGTAATCAAACCTTTACTCAAAAAGCCTAGTCTTGATCCAGGAGTCTTGGCTAATTATAGACCAATATCCAACCTGCCATTTATTTCTAAAATCCTAGAAAAAGCTGTTGCTAAGCAGCTATCAGACCACTTACACAGGAATGAACTATTTGAAGATTTTCAATCAGGATTTAGAGCACATCATAGTACAGAAACAGCACTGTTGAAAGTTAACAATGATCTTCTCTTAGCCTCAGATAATGGACTTGTTTCTATACTTGTCCTCCTAGACCTTAGTGCTGCATTCGACACCATTGACCACAACATCTTATTACAGAGACTGGAGCATGTGATTGGTATCAGAGGAACAGCGTTAAAGTGGTTCCAATCCTATTTATCGGACAGATTCCAGTTTGTTCATGTCCATGATGAACCTTCCACACAAACCAAAGTTAGTTATGGAGTTCCACAAGGCTCTGTGCTAGGACCGATTCTGTTCACCCTGTACATGCTTCCTTTAGGATATGTCATTAGGAAGCGCTCTATTAATTACCACTGCTATGCAGATGACACTCAGTTATATCTATCTATTAAACCTGTTAACACAAACCAGTTAACCAGACTTCAAACCTGTCTAACTGACATCAAGGCCTGAATGACCAGTAACTTTTTACTTTTAACCCTCTGGGGTCGACGCACGCGCCGGCGCGTTTTGACGCATCTTTTTCTGATAAGGCCGGAACAAACTTAAATTACTCCGTCAATTCTGATCGTACAGATAAAAGAAGCATATCATTCAAATCTGTAAAGGGTCTAGTTTTAGTGGTATACCATCATAATAACAACAACACGTTGTGCTTTTTTTAAATAAAGAAAGCCGACAGGGTGCGCTCTCGGACTTTTCTGTCTCTGCCATTTCTCTTCACAGACGCGTAAATAAAACAACCAGAATCTCAGCGAATACTTGGCTCATAAAAATAAGAATTATATGGCTAGAAAGCTTGAAATGTTTTCTTTTGAGTGAAACAATTCAAGTCAAAAACAAATCATCACTTTTGATTTAATCCGTATGAACGTAAGGAGAAGTCCGTTTTTTCCTGTCTCACCTCATTACAGGTAATGCGGTCCCGCCTTGTACACTGTCCACTGTTCACATGTAAATAATCTCAGGTGAACCAGGTAAATATGTGCACGCCCCCGAGAAATGACACAAAATATCAAACTTCATCATAGAATTTACTCACTTTTTCGACGCGTTTGGATGATGGCGCGTTACACACGTGAAGCGGCGCTCCTTACATTCCTCACAGAGACAAATAGTTTAGCTTGTCCTCAGAGTAAAAACACTAATTTTAACTCAAATGAGGATCGTTTGGCTCCTCATTGTGTTGTATTGTACAGCACTAATCCGTCCCATCTACATTGACTGAAAGGCTCATTATGCGTGGCTTTGTCTGGACGTTCAGTGCGTCTTTTGTGTTCTCAGGTAAATCACATGACTATTCATCCTCAGACACACCCTCTTGCATATGGCCTTTCTGGACAAAAAGTGTCTTAGAAAATTTAAATCAGTGTATTGTTTACTGTGAATGTGTGAACAAGATGACATTCACAGCACTCTGAAGTAAACACTTTAGCCTACAACATGCTGGTCTCCAAGGTCTTGTGAACCAATGTTCTGTTTGTGTTTTATGGTCTTATTTCAGTGAGTAAAAAATTGTAGTTTTTCACTAGCCATATGCATAAACACTTTTTTCTCAAAAACACAATAATGTATAAACTTGCTGCTCACATATTATTGTAGCCAATTTTGTGCTGATTACAGTGTTATCAGACTTTAGACATTAATATGTTTAAAAAACACTGAAAAAAGCACAAATGTCAGGACATGTCAAAATTTGTCCAGGCCCCAAAAACCCCCTCAGACCCCAGAGGGTTAAACTCAGAGAAAACAGAAATTATATTTGGGCCAAAAAATCTCAGAAATAACTTTTCTAAAATTATAGCTACTCTAGATGGCATAGCCCTGGCCTCCAGCACTACTGTAAAAATCCTTGGAGTTATTTTTGACCAGGACATGTCCTTTAACTCATAAAACTCATAAAACAAATCTCTAGAACTGCCTTCTTTCACTTACGCAACATTGCCAAAATTAGGAACATCCTGTCTTAAAATGATGCAAAAAAACTAGTCCATGCATTTGTTACCTCAAGGCTAGATTACTGTAACTCATTACTATCTGGATGTCCCAGTATCTCCATAAAAAGCCTCCAATTAATCCAGAATGCCGCAGCCAGAGTCCTGACAAGAACTAGCAAGAGAGATCATATTTCTCCTATATTGGCTTCTCTTCATTGGCTCCCTGTAAAATATAGAATAGAATTTAAAATCCTTCTTCTCACATACAAATCCCTTCATAATCAAGCTCCTTCATACCTTAAAGACCTCATAGTACCATATTATCCCAATCGACCACTTCGCTCTCAGAGTGCAGGTCTACTTGTGGTTCCCAGAGTTTCCAAAAGCAGACTGGGAGGCAGAGCCTTTAGTTATCAAGCTCCTCTCCTGTGGAACCAGCTCCCAGCCTGGGTTCAGGAGGCAGACACTCTCTGTACTTTTAAGGCTAGACTTAAAACCTTCCTCTTTGACAAAGCATATAGTTAGGGCTGGCTTTAGGCAACCCTGAACCATGCCTTAGTTATGCTGCTATAGGCCTAGACTGCCCGAGGACCATCGGTGCACTGAGCTCCCCTACCCTAACCCCCCCCCCCTTTCCTTTCCCCTCCCCTCTCTTCCTCTCCTCCCACCTCATGTATATTCCACCATTGAATGTCACTAACCTTGTGCTCTCTCTCTCCCCTAGTTTGTGCTCTCTCCCTCTCTCTCTGTTCTCTCTGTACCTTCTGCAGGTGTCCCTGGTCCTGGAGCTGTATATCGCTGATGTGCAGTTACTGGTCCCACCAACCTGCAGTGTCTATTTGTTGTTTATTGTTTCTGTTCTTTTCTCTCTGCTCTATCCACTCACCCCAACCGGTCGAGGCAGATGGCCGCCCAAACTGAGCCCGGTTCTGCTGGAGGTTTTTTCTTCCGTTAAAGGGAGTTTTTCCTCTCCACCGTCGCCAAGTGCTTGCTCATAAGGGATTTGCTTGGTTTTTTGTTTTTGTAAAGTGTCTTGAGATGATTTGTATTGTGATTTGGCGCTATACAAATAAAATTGAATTGAATTGAATTGAATTCTGTGGACCGTTTGTCCAGCCTATTCTGAGTTGGAGCACTGTGGCATCTATTTGTCAGGCTTTTTCGGCATGAGAACAGGTAAGTCACAATGTTACTGCATACCACTGTGTATTTCAGCTTTACTGCATTGCTCTGTTAGCAGAACAAACTATGACCACGGTAATGCAGATGTTTCATCAATCCCATTTATTTGTAAATATGTAACTCTATTTTGTAAGGTTTTATTTTTTTATTTTTTTTTTAGATATTTCCACCCCTAAGTTTTCTTTGGGGTGGCTTCTTTTGGGGTAGCAGTAATACTATAAAAAATATAGTCAAATACCAATTGGACTATATTCAACACAGTTCGAACAGTGTAATTTCATATTGAGAGCTCTGTTTTGTATTTTGTTGGCCAATGTGTAGTGACTGTTTGACTAAATATATTAATTTGACCACAAGTTATAGTGTCTGGTGGAAATATTTTCTTTTGTTGCCTATGTTTAAAGTTTTGTGAGTGTTAGAGCATTTTGCAAACAAAATTAGCCATTTTGGCCCGTGTGTTTCAGTTTCAGCCTGTGTGTTAACTGTAGGGATGTCCCGATCAGGTTTATTGTGCCTCCGATCCGATCCAAAGTGCAAGTTAGTTCCTACAGTCAGATGTGAGAGAGCCCCCAGTCTTCACGGGTGAGGGGTCAGCCAAGAATACTGTTTGTGAGTGGGAGGAGCTAATAGAAGTGTACTTCGGGAAACGAGCCACACCCATGAAGGAACAGTACTCCAAAATTATGTCTAAACTAATGGGCAAAGCTAAAGATATTGTTAGAATAACCCTGAGAAGCAGTCCCTCCCTTGAGCCTCAAGAGAACCCAAATGTAATTTATGACATTCTCAGACAACATTTTGGTGAGGTGGCTTATTCATGCATGCCCATGGCTGATTTCTATGGCACAGTTCCAGTGGCAGGTGAGACCCCTGTAGAGTATTGGGTTCGACTGAATAAGGCCATTGATGCAGCAGAGGAGGGCCTGAAGAGGTTCGGACGGCGCATTGAGGACCCTTGCCAAGAAGCAGTGATGTTTGTTAACCCTCTGGGGTCGACGAACGCGCCGACGCGTTTTGACGCATCATTTCCTGATGAGGCCGAAACAAACTTAGATTACTCCGTCAATTCTGATCGTAAAGATAAAAGAAGTATATCATTCAAATCTGTAAAGGGTCTAGTTTTAGTGGTATACCATCATAATAAAAACAAAACGTTGTGCTTTTTTTAAATAAAGAAAGCCGACAGGTGGGAACACCAGGATGGATTTGACCTCAGGGTTCTATAATATCCCAATGGCAGAGGAAGACAAGAAATACACGGCATTTACAATCCCGATGGGGCTGTATGAGTATAAAAGAATGCCATAGGGCTTATGTAACAGTCCAGCCTCATTCATGCGAATGATGCTCAGTATATTTGGAGACCTGAACTTCAGCAGTTTACCGTGCTACCTTGATGATCTGCTCATGTTTTCTTCAACTGAAGGCTTTGGAGAGGTTGGAGATTGTGTTCCAACGGCTGTGGCTTCATAACCTCAAACTCAACCCATAGAAGTGCCACCTGATGCGATCGTCAGTCAAATTCCTGGGTCACATTGTGAATAGTAATGGAGCTGCTGCAGATCCAGCAAAAGTCGAGGTAATCTCCAAAATGTCAAAGGCTGACCTGATGGAGGATGATGGTTGTACACCATCAGTGAGGAGGATAAAATCCTTCCTTGGAATGGTATTCTACTACCAACACTTCATCCCACATTGCTCTTCCATAGCCAAGCCACTGTTTGCTCTTACTGCTGGGCAAAAGAGAAGGGGGAAGGCGAAAGAAAATTCAAATGCTGGTTCATACAGGAAACTCAGACCCTCTGATTGGACAAATGAATGTGCTGATGCTTCGTCTAACCTTAAAGAGCAACTTTTGAACTGTGCTGTTCTCAAACACCCAGATTTCTCTCAGCCGCTAATCCTGTTTTTAGGTCTTACAGAAACCAGCTGGAGAAGAAAAGGCACGTCCCATTGCTTTCGCCAGTAAGACCCTGTGCTGTTCTCAGAGAAAGTGCCCAGCCCATGAATTCCTACCCTTAAAATGCAGCATGTGTCATGAACTAGGGCGTGGTCAGGAGCAAACTTCACACAAAACTCAGGAGTGAGGGAAAAAGGGGCTTTATTGTACAAAAAAACGAAGTTAAACAAAAACTAACACACAAAGCAGGAGCACGTGAAGCATGAACATGACGACAAAGACAGGGACTCAAGGGAAACAAGGCATGAGGGTCTGGGTCACACACTTAAGGAGACGCACCAGACCAAACAAGAAAACATGAACATGGAAGTTAAGGAACACAAGGCATGAGGGTCTGGGTCACACACAAGAAGGACTCACAGACCTAGGGGGAAACATGGACACGAAAATCAGGGAAGGCAAGGCATGAAAACACAAGGGCATAAAACATGGAATGGGACAAAGACACTTGAACAGAGGGGACAAAGCATGAACAAGGTAACAAGACAAAAAACCTGAATCCAAAAGAAAGCTAGACGAACACACAAAACCTGGTGAGGACACACAACAGAAAACCAAAACTACTAAACTTAACCTTGGGGAAACAAAAGAACAAACCGTGATCAAAAGGGTCCAAAAACCAAGGAAACAAGCAGGGTAGAACGTGGCAACAGAAGTCAGGCAGAAGTCAAGGCGTGGGACGTAGGTAGCAGACGAGGTAAGGCAACAGACATGGTACAACGGACGTGATCCAACAGACGAGGTGAGACAACAGACGACCTGGCCAAGGGCAGTGACTAAAACAAGGTACTTAAAGTGAAGGACAAAACAAGGCACAGGTGAAGACAATAACTAATTAGGTCAAAAGGTCAAGGGAACAGAAAACAACCAAAACAAAATCCTGCCATGATCCTTCAAAATAAGACAAAAAGGAAGTACAAAATTGCGGATCATGACAGCATGTGAGAAGTTCAGTCATTGGTTAAGAGGCCATCCATTCACAGTATGGACAGACAACAACCCCCTTACTTATATCATGACAAAACCAAAGCTTGATGCATGTGAGCAACGCTGGGTGTCCAAGCTTGCTCCTTACAAATTTACTTGAAACACATACCTGGCATGAAGAACATAGTGGCTGATGCACTCAGCCAGAGACCCCTTTGCAAAGACAGTTGGTCATCGTCTCATCACAGAGGAGTATAGCCGCCTTCTTACAGAGGCTGAGGGTGTTAGCCATGATGGGATTCAAGATGCCTTTCGTTTAAAGGTCCAGTGTCACCAAGTGAGGAAGTCTCAGTGTAGTTCTTCAGGGGACAGATGAAGACCCTGCATCTGGTATCTTTTTCTGGCCAAAGATGGATTCTGAAGTGAGAGACTATGTCAAGTGTTGTCGAAGGTGTATTCTAGCCAAAACACCAGACCCCTCTGCTCGAGCCCCACTTGAAAGCATCAGAACTTCTGCTCCAATGCAGTTAGTGTGTTTGGATTTCTGGAGTGCGGAGGATAGTAGGCAACATTCGGTGAATGTGCTAGTCGTGACAGACCACTTTACAAAGCTGGCTCATGCCTTCCCGTGTATAAATCAGACTGCAAAACAAGTGGCCAAGAAGCTGTGGGATCATATCTTTTGTGTGTATGGGTTCCCTGAACGAATCGACTCTGATCAGGGAGCTCAGTAGTTCAGCTGAACTACTCAAACTATCAGGAGTGTCAAAGTCAAACACAACACCATATCATCCCATGGGGAACGGAGGAACTGAGAGGTTTAATAGAACACTTGGCAACATGCGCCGATCTCTACTCCTCAGAGAGAAACACCAGTGGCCTAAGCAGATGCAGGTTCATCCAGAGCCAGTCACAGATACTCATGATGAAGAGCATGTGGTTAGGACACGGGTGGGTCAGTAAAAGGGTAAACCGACTTATTGAGTCTATGGTTAGAAAGCCTCTTGACTTCAGGCAAATAGCAAACTCAGTCACTGCGTTTGAAACTGTAATTAAGACTGATGACCCTGAAGTAAAGAAAGAAGCCATTGTAAATGTAATAAACACTCAAGGCTCACTGCACGGGACAGACAAACTTATGGCTTACTTTTCAGACTGGAAGAAACTTCGCAGAGCAGTTGCTTGGCTGCTAAAACTGAACCACAAGCTGCTAAAAATGCGACTGACACAAGGTACAATGCCTGAAGACATAAAACATCCATTACTTCTTGCTAAAGACCAAAATGTTGCTTCACTCATATTGAAGGATTTACATCAAAGGCTTGGACATTGTGGGCGAAACCACATATTATCTACATTGAGAAGGAAATACTGGATTACAGGTGCCACCACAGCTGTGAGAAAAGTGGTCTTAGAATGTCACTTCTGCAGGAAATACCACGGGAGAATGTTGGGACAAAAGATGGCTGATCTACCAAGGGAACGGATTTCACCTGATAGTCCAGCATTTACTAACACAGGAGTTGACTACATTGGACCAACAGAGGTGAAAAGGGGAAGGAACACTGTAAAGCAGTACGGTGTAATCTTTACCTGTCTGGCTAGCAGAGCAATTCATCTCGAAATGGTCAATTCTCTTGACACAAATACTTGTATTAATGCTTTGCGCAGATTTATCTGCAAGTAGAGCATTTCTGGTCAGACAATGGAACAAACTTTATTTGACCCAAATAGAGAGCTGCGTGAGGCACTGGCATCACTAAATCATGCAAAGATTCAAGGTGTGCTGCATCAGAAAGGTATTGAATGGAGTTTTAATCCCCCTTCAGCATCTCATTTTGGTGGTGTTTAGGAACGAGTCATCCGCATGGTGAGGAAAATCCTTGACACTTGATGATGATGGGTTCCATACAGTCTTGTGCAAAGCTGAGGCAATCCTGAATAACTCACTCAATGAATCACTAAACTGTCTGATGACCCACTTGATCTTGAAGCACTTACACCAAATCATATTCTGTTGCTAAAGGCAAAGCCGGCATTACCTCCTGGATTATTTGATAAAAATGATTTGTACATCAGGAAAAGGGATAATTGCAATACAAAACAATATTAATAGATTAATGCCTTCTGACCCATTTAAAGGTCAAATGGTGTTTCTAGCTGAAAGTATGCTGACACAATTAAAGCTGAAACAAACAAAGTTGAAGAGGATTTGAACATTCCCCCCATTCATTTCTATGGGAAAATTTTCCGACAAAACCTGGAATATCTCAGAAAATATAAACGATATCACCGAAAAAAGTAGAAGTAACCCTCTCCTCATCGAGCTGAATGCGACGGTGTTTGAATGACGTTTCTACGTCGAACGGTGTAGAACTAGATAACGACCGAAACATGACAGAATAAAAATAATAAAGAGAAAAAAAAGAGAAAAAAAGAAGAACATAGAACAAAGAACATTTGCACAGCAATCCCAACAATAATAAAGAGAAAATGAAGAACATATCTTGGGCTTGCTGTTTGCACAGCAATCCCAACAATGAGTTTTCCTTTTTCGTGATATAGCAGTTTGACATGATGAATTCTTGTCTATTTCTAAGTGCATGCCCAGTGTAAACATAATGTTAGCATAACAATATTCTTTTTTGTGACTATGAGTGGAGTTGAGCTGAGACTGTGGGTAATGACCCTGAACACAGTGTGGAATAGATTGTATAGTTCATTGATCTAGGAATGAATAGAAACTTGAATCGGGTCTTAGTTCTCAGCCTGAAGTCTTCTCTATGTTGATGGACTGATAACTCTCTTGCAAGTGTCTGAATAACCCCAGAAATACATCTCTCTTTTTTGAGCCTTTATAAACAGAATTGGCCGACACATGGTCAGTCAAAATTCAGAATATTTCGTCCAAGGGATGTTGAGTGTTTGTCCAAAATTTGGTCCAGACCACATTGTTGGACAATTTTATATTCTTTCTCTGTGTAGACATACAATACACAGAGCACTAAAACTGCTGTTGCTCTGCATGCTGCTCAATGGATGGACAATGGATCCTACATTTTTCATAATTCAACTCAAAAGCGATTTTTTTGTCAGTAGCATTCACACAACTTGTAACACAGACACTGTGTGTCTAGTAGAACTAACCATAACAAGAACATTTAGATCTAAGTGAACTGAAACTAAGCATACTTTTATATGCTCACAAATACGAACCTGTACACTGGAGAGTGTAGTGTACTGATAAGCCTTAAGGACCAGGTAGTTAGCCTCAATGTCTATCAAACCCAGAAACATGTATTTCCACCAGCGCTGCTTAAGAATGGCCAGCAAGTTCCCTTCCCCTGGTAAGACAGAGAGACACACAAGGAAGATAATGAAAATACTAAAGTGCCAGTCTGTTAAATATATGTGAAGAGGATAGAGAGCACACACTCTGTTTATGCACTGTTTAAGGTCTTCCAATACACAAAGCCCATTTTATAGTTTGGACCTATATACACACAAATGCCTTCATATATACAGTGGTGTTAAAAGTGTTTCTTATTTTTTTGCATGTTTATCACACTTTAATGTTTCAGATCATCAAACAAATTTAAATAATAGTCAAAGATAACACAAATAAACACATCATGCAGTTTTTAAATGAAGGTTTTCATTATTAAGGGAAAACAAAATCCAAAACTACATGGCCCTGTGTGAAACAGTGTTTGACAACAAAACAACATAAAACATAACTTAACTGTGGTTAAGTTACACACCTGAGTTCAATTTCTCCAGCCACACCTGTTCGAAATCAAGAAATCACTTAAATAGGACCTGCCTGACAAAGTGAAGTAGACCAAAAGATCCTCAAAAGCTAGACATTATGCAAGTGTCCTTTGGACATTATGATCCAAAGAAATTCAAAAACAAATGAGAAAGAAAGTAATTGAGATCTATCAGTCTGGAAAAGGTTATAAAGCCATCTAAGCTTTGGGACTGCAGCGAACCACAATGAAAGCCATTATCTATAAATGGTGAAAACATGGAACAGTGGAGAACCTTCCCAGGAGGACCAAAATTACTCCAAGAGCTCAGTGACAGCTCATCCAAGAGGTCACAAAAGACCCCACAACAACATCCAAAGAACTGCAGGCCTCACTTGCCTCGGTTAAGGTCACCATTCATGACTCCACCATAAGAAAGAGACTGGGAAAAAATGGTCTGCATGGCAGAGTTCCAAGATGAAAAACTGAGCAAAAAGAACAAAAAGGTTCGTCTCAGTTTTGCCAGAAAACATCTTGCTGATCCCCAAGACTTTTGGGAAAATACTCTGTGGACTGACGAGACAAAAGTTGAACTTTTTGGAAGGTGTGTGTCCCATTACGTCTGGCATTTCAAAAAAAGAACATCAGGGGCTGATCTGTCTAGGGCTGTTTTGCTGCTTCAGGATCTGGAAGACTTGCTGTGATAAATGGAACCATGAATTCTGCTGTCTACCAAAAAATCCTGAAGGAGAATGTCTGGCCTTCTGTTTGTGACCTCAAGCTGAAGCGAACTTGGGTTCTGCAGCAGGACAATGATCCAAAACACACCAGCAAGTCCACATCTGAATGGCTGAAGAAAAACAAAATGAAGACTTTGGAGTGGCCTAGTCAAAGTCCTGACCAAGTCCAATTGAGATGCTGTGGCATGACCTTAAAAAGGCAGCTCATGCTCAAAAACCCTCCAATGTGGCTGAATTACAACAATTCTGCAAAGATGACTGGGCCAAAATTCCTCCACAGTGCTGTTGACAGGCTCATTGCAAGTTATCACAAATGCTTGATTGCAGTTGTTGCTGCCCAACCAGTTATTAGGTTTAGGGGGCTAACACTTTTTCACACAGGGCCATGTAGTTTTGGGTTTTCTTTTCCCTTAATAATAAAAACCTTCATTTAAAAACTGCATGATGTGTTTACGTGTGTTAACTTTTATTTGCAATTATTTAAATTTGTTTGATGATCTGAAACAAAGTGTGACAAAGAGCAAAAAAAAAAAGAAATCAGGAAGGGGGCCAACACTTTTTCACACCACTGTACATACATACAAACATACCGTATATTTGCAACATGTACTGCTGATCTCAAATTAATCGTTCAATTACAGTCAGTGACTGATCCAGTGCAGTGGTCAGGCTCATCATACTGCAGTTGGTGTCACACAACATAACCACAAAACACAACCACAACAACAGTGAATACAAATCCACATGTCGTAAAACTCACAAAAGAAAGTGGAACAAACACATTTTAGAAAACACAACAACAAAAGTGAAAAAGATAAACTGTAAAACATTCCAAAGGACACAAAAATCTGTCGAAAGAATCAGCCAAAACATAATTCAAAAAACACAGTTCACAAAATCCATTGTCTGAGAAAATAAATTTTACAAAAACATTTCAGAAAATACAAGAACAGAAAGAACATTTTACAAAACACATTCCATATAAAATAACATTTTACAACATACAACAGAAGATTTCATTAAAATGCTAAATACAGTAGCAAAAAAGAAAATGCAACATTTGACAAAACAATATACAGTATCTCACAGAAGTGAGTACACCTGTTAGAAAGTCAACAGGCGTAGGGTGGAGCTCTGCGCATGCGCACCTCGCTGCAGTCTGCCCATGCTCAGCCTAGGAGCGCAGTTACCCTAAAAGAAGCTGATCTTAAATTGGTAGTGGTCCATTTGCAGTGTTCAGTTGATTCCTTTGTTGCTTGCTGTAATCCTGTGTGTTTGGCTGGACCCTTGGGTGCGGTGTGCGTCATTACCGAACAGTAAGTTCCGAAGTTCATATTGTATTATGAATGATTAGCAGCGCGACCGGGTGACTCGCGGTTACATAACGCTGCTAAGTAACTTGTGTTGGGGAACTAATACAAGCGATTGCATACCGCCTGTGCCGGGATGTTGTTATGTCGTTAATATTGATGTCACTTGTGTGAACGGTTGGATGTATCTTACAGATGTTTGTGACATTATAGTAGTGTTAGCTGGGAAGTGTCGATGTATGTTATGTGCCTTAGTGCAGTTCCTTAACTGTAAGGATATTGTTCGCCAGTAGATGGCGGTGCTGTTATACCCTCCATGTTTAAGTACTGATGTTAAGTTATTGGTATGATTACATCTGTAATAGTGTGGGTGGCCATATTGTATATTAATGTGTATTGTTCATTCGTTTGTAGACCACACCCACACCCACCTGCATACCCACATCTGTGTACTTCAAGGAGCTCAATAAAGGATTTGGAGAAGTATCATATCGGCAGTGTTCTTATCGACACTCCAGGGTGACACTACCTTCATACGGCTATGCACCCATACAGTCCACCTATCCTGCTCTTCTCATAACCTTCGAAACAACACCCCTCACATTTTTGTAAATAATTTATTATATCTTTTCATGTGACAACACTGAAGAAATGACACTTTGCTACAATGCAAAGTTAGTGAGTGTACAGCTTGTATAACAGTATAAATTGGGGTCGTTATCATGCTGGAATACTGCCCTGTGGCCCAGTCTCCGAAGGGAGGGGATCATGCTCTGCTTCAGTATGTCACAGTACATGTTGGCATTCATGGTTCCCTCAATGAACTGTAGCTCCCCAGTGCCGGCAGCACTCATGCAGCCCCAGACCATGACACTCCCACCACCATGCCTGACTGTGCAAGACACACTTTTCTTTATACTCCTCACCTGGTTGCTGCCAGACACGCTTGACACCATCTGAACCAAATAAGTTTATCTTGGTCTCATCAGACCACAGGACACGGTTCCAGTAATCCATGTCCTTAGTCTGCTTGTCTTCAGCAAACTGTTTTCGGGCTTTCTTGTGCATCATCTTTAGAAGAGGCTTCCTTCTGGGATGACAGCCATGCAGACCAATTTGATGCAGTGTGCGGCATATGGTCTGAGCACTGACAGGCTTGACCCCCCACCCCTTGAACCGCTGCAGAAATGCTGGCAGCACTCATACGTCTATTTCCCAAAGACATTGGGCCCAATTTGGACATTTTCACTTAGGGGTGTACTCACTTTTGTTGCCAGCGGTTTAGACATTAATGGCTGTGTGTTGAGTTATTTTGAGTGGACTGCAAATTTACACTGTTATACAAGCTGTACACTCACTACATCACATTGTAGCAAAGTGTCATTTCTTCAGTGTTGTCACATGAAAAGATATAAATTATTTACAAAAATGTGAGGGGTGTACTCACTTCTGTGAGATACTGTATATAACATTTCACAAAGCACAAAAAACCTTTCACAAAACAGCAAAAGTGAAAGCAAATTAAAATTTAATACAACAAGAAGAAGACATTTCAGAAAACACATCAGCTAAAACAGAAAACAAAAAACACAGTCATAGAAAAGGTAGTGACAACACAGCTTACTCTTGACTGGACAGACACCACGTCACACAGCTGATACTGCATGGAAGTAAAACTTCACTGATACACTGGATGCTGATATTAATATGATGTCATTTTTGATAATATGTGAAGATACCAAAATGCTAACACAATGATTGAAAGAATCATTACTGACAAAAAAGAGCAGCTTCTTTCTAACAAGCAACAAAGTACCATGGTACCACAGTGGTTGTGTTATGTATTTGTTCTGTTGTTTTGAGAAATGTCTTTCTGCATTTTGCATCTTAGAGCCATTGTCCGTGTGTGCCAAATCCTCCAGTATTCAAACCTGAACTGTGAATATTCAACTACACGGTGTAAAAACCGTTTTATCCAGAGGTGTTGCAGCTAGAGGTAGTCGTACTATTGTGAATAACATTGATTTAAAAAAAAAGATCTTTTTCTTGTTACATCACATTCTGGATACCATTCAGTATATGTTATAAATGTTATGCCATCAGGTATGTTATACTATTTTTTAACTTTGCTGTTGTGTTTTCATTGATTGCTTTTCATTGTTCATGATAAAATAAATATGTAACAAATATTTCTGTTACATACAATTTAAAATGAGCTTGTGTTTTAACATGCACAAGATTTAACGGTGAAAGAAGCAAAAGAAAGGTTTTAGGGTGATTCTCACCCTAGTTTGTGGTTTTGCACTCCTTTTTGCAGTATTTGTAGAGTTTACCTCAATCCACACACACAGCACACTTGTCTGTACCTTGCCTGACTGCCAGTGTGGTGGTGTAGACCAGAAACAGCAGGATGTAGTTGAGAAAGCTCTGGAACACTGGTGTATTAGCATGGAAGTCATTAGCCAGGTACTTGCTGGTCAGACCGACGCCACAGATTAACAAGGACAGGACTTGACCCAGGGCCAGGGTAACCAAAAGGTCTCTGAAAAGTTCAGGAGACAGAGAAAGGCTCATCAGTGTTTAATTAAGAGTAATTTTACATCATGATCATTAGGCAATATGACAGTCTCAATATTAACCAGTTTTGAATCAGCCACTATTAGCTTCTTTATATACCTGCAACAAATGATTTTTGGTCACTTGGGTGCAGCAGAAATTAGTCCTGAAAAAAGCACCTATATAGATGTGTAGCACCTAGGAGAAGTTAATAAACCTCTCTCTATTGGTCATTATTTACTTGTTTTATGTTCTAGTCAACAGAAATGACTTACCTTTGTGTACTCTGTTATTGGCAATAGTTTGATAGTAATGTACTACGTACAATGTGCTTATGTCGAGGATAACCAGGTTGTTTAGTTTTGTTGTAAGTGATTGGGGGACTGAAGTGTCATGGCAGTGGTCCTGTAATATGATTGGCTGGGGGGCGGGAGCGAGAGAGAGAGTGGGGAGAGGCTGCGCTCAGCAAGAGTGAAGAGACAAGACGGAGACGATCAAGTAAAAAAGAGTAGAGTCTTTGCAGCGTTATTTGTGCTTGGGACTTTTATTGTTGTACATGCTACAGCATCGTAAACTGCAGTACCATAAGACGCTGATTTTGATGTGTATTTAGTTCAGAGTACGTCGACGAAGAAGTTGACGTGTGTGGACTAGCATTTTATGCTAACTAAAGTAGCTAGCTTCGGAAGACACTCGCTAGACTCCCAGACCCAGATAGCGCTCCAGGTGACCAGGAGAAAGCCTGGCAGCTCCTCTGGCGACGAGGGAGAAGGCTGACTTTACCTCACCGTATGAACTGATTCCTGTTGCTCACCGCGGTTAGCTGTGAGCTCACCGGTAGCAGGACACTCCATCCCCTACAGCGCAGAGGTGCCACGCTTGGACATTGACATTGACTTTGCTCGTATGTGAGTACTCCAACATTTTTTATTTCTGCTCGTCTGAGTGAATGGGCCTTCACGTTTTGGTCACTACGTTCCCGAGCGTCGATCAGGCCTGCAACAGGGGGTTGATATGATTCTGTTTTGTGTGTGTGTGCGTATGTGTGCGTGGGCCCACAAGGTTGTTGAAGCTAAAAGTACCTGTTGAAGTGTATAAAAATTTCTCTTCTCACCCCTATGGGTGGTGTGTGTCTTCCTCAATCTCGGGTCCTCTATCAGAGGGCTGGGAGTTTGAGGGTTCTTCGCAGTATCTTAGCTGTTCCTAGCACTGTGCTCTTCTGGACTGAGATCTCTGATGTTGTTCCTGGGATCTGTTGGAGCCACTCTCCCAGTTTGGGGGTCACAGCCCCGAGGGTGCCGATTACCACGGGGACCACTGTTGCCTTCACCTTCCACATCCTTTCTAGCTCTTCTTTAAGCCCTTGGTATTTCTCCAGCTTCTCGTGTTCCTTCTTTCTGATGTTGCTGTCACTTGTTTGTCCACCACTACTATGTCCGGTTGGTTAGCCATCACCTGTTTGTCGGTCTGTATCTGGAAGTCCCACAGGATCTTAGCTCGGTCATTCTCCCTCACCTTTGGAGGCGTGTCCCATTTTGACCTTGGGACCTCCAGCCCATACGGCACAGATGTTCCTGTACACTATGCCGGCCACTTGGTTATGGTGTTCCATGTATGCTCTGCCTGCTAGCATCTTACAACCTGCTGTTATGTGCTGGATTGTCTCAGGGGCATCTTTGCACAGCCTGCACCTGGGGTCCTGCCTGGTGTGGTAGACCCCACCTCTATCAATCTTGTGCTCAGGGCCTGTTCTTGTGCTGCTACGATCAGTGCCTCTGTGCTGTCTTTCAGTCCAGCTTTTTCCAGCCACCGGTAGGACTTTTCGATATCAGCCACTTCTTGTATCTGTCGGTGGTACATGCCGCGCAGGGGTTTGTCCTGCCATGATGGTTCTTGCTCTTCTTCCTCTGCATCGGGCTTCTGTTGCCTGAGATATTCACTAAGTATTCCATCGCTTGGGGCCATCTTCCTGATGTACTCATGGATCTTGGTATATAATATATATATATATATTTTTTTGTCAACAGGATTAGATAAAGAGTTTTTTTTTTTCCTTAAAGAAGGATAATTCGAAATGTAAGGTGGAAGTAAAGTATAGGTATTTGTGTCTGTTTTAAAGGGTGATGTAGGTTCTGTTTTTTTTTTTTTGCTTTTTCTTCTTTAGTTATCCAATTAATGAACCTATATTTTGGGACGTTTGGTGTGTTTAAGGCACATACTTTTAATTTGTTAGTTGCTCAACTCAGTTTAATAAAATTTGAGTATATTTGTGGGGACATAACTGTTGTTGTATTGGTGTATTCGTATGTACCTAGTTTAAACTCTATAAAAGAAGAAGAGTAACAAAGAGAAGGGGTTTTCAACTATCAATACGGGGAAGTTTACGAACTCAGGGCGTGGTTCTATGGTTAAAGGACACAGAAGCGCTACAGATGGGTGACTAAGGAAAAACCTGAATGCTTTCACCCCTACAGTGAGAGGATCTGGTGGCTCTTGTATGCTGTGGGGCATTGTGCTGCCAAGAGTTGGGTCCACTTGTCCCCTTGGAAGGAAGGATTGCAGCAAACCAATACAAAGTTCTGAGTGATCGCATTTCTTTCCCGGTGGGAGTGCTCCCTTCAGGAGCAACATCACCCATTCAAAGGGCAATAAATGGTCACTGAATGGTCACTTTTTAACATTATTTTTACCCTGTTTTAAACAAATAAGATTTACGTGAGGGATTTTTACTTTTAACAGCTAATCTGGCCTGTTGAGTGATTACAGTCATGGATCGTTTATTTTTCAACATGTCTGGAAAAGAAAACACATTTGTGCCAAAACTGCCTGATATATCTTCAGGAAATCAGTGTGATACAAATAAAGATTCTTGCTCTGAAATCTGACAAAGGACTTCACAACACGCTACTGTTCAGATCCAGTGGTAAGAAGGCAAAACCTACTATCAATAATAAATGCTATGTTTACCAAAATGCTACTCTGAACCTGGACAATACAGTGTCTTTCCCAAAACTTTCAAAAGTGGAAATTGATCAAAATGAAGCCACCTGGCATAAACTTGGTGCCAAAGTATCACAGGAATAGAAAGAGGAATGGAGCTTATGTAGCATCATCAAACATACAGCTCAGTAGCAGGTTTCAACCACTGTCTGAACTAAACTCTAATGAGCAAGAAATGTCTGCTGTGACACTAAACAAGCACAAAAAAGTAGTAATTTTATGAAAAATAGGAGCCATGAAACTGGACCTGAATACCTAAACAATAGAGAATATAGCAGGGCATGTGTAAAGATGTCGCCAGTGTGTGTGGCTTGCCGTCTACAGCCTACTTGGCTGTTTGTCATTGTGCTGCTTCTACTTCTAAACTCAACATGTCTCAACTATATAGAAGAAGAAGAAGAAGAAGTACTTTATTAATCCCCAAGGGGAAATTCAGTTGTTACAGCAGTTATTAAATTTGAGATTATTTAAATTATATTGATTAACAGTAATTCATAAAGTAATTAATAAAGTAATAAAGTAATGTGTGTATGTGTGTGTGCATACATGCGTGTGTGTGTGTGTGTGTGTGTGTGTGTGTGTGTGTGTGTGTGTGCGTGCGTTATTGTTTATATTGAGGAATTATAGTCTTATGGCCGTGGACACAAAAGACATCCTGAATCTTTCAGTCTTTGCTTTAGGAGGAATTAGTCTGTGGCTGAATGAACTTCCATTCACCACAGTTCCTCATGAAGTGAGTGGGCGGGATTGTCCAATATGGAGTTTATTTTGTCCATCATCCTCCTCTCTGCCACAGCCTCCAGGCTGTCCAGTTCCAGTCCAACAACAGATTTTGCCTTCCTGATTAACAGGAACCAGAAGAAGATGATGGCATCCTCCACTCCGATGTATTCTTGATATGCAAACTGCAGGGGGTCCAGAAATTCAGACACTTGGGACCTCAGGTGTTGCAGGACCAGTCTCTCAAACACTTTCATGACATGTGATGTTAGCGCTACTGGTCTGAAGTCACTAAGGGTACTGGGACGGGTTCTTTTTGGTAATGGGACAATACAGGAAGTTTTCCATTACTTACGCACCTTTTTGAGCCTCAGAGAGAGGTTGAAGAGTCTCTGAAAAACCTCTGCAAGCTGTCCAGCACACACCTTAAGTACTCTGGGACTGATCTCATCTGGTCCTTTTGCTTTGTTGGCCTTTAGTTTAGCTAGTTCCTTCCTCACCTGTTCTGTGGCAAAGGCTGGGCCTGTGTATTGTGTTGATGAGGAGTCAGATGATGAGGGCAGGGGAAGAGTTATTGGAGGTGAGGTATACTTCAATGTTGTATGGCTGCTGATAGAGGAGATGGTATCAGTGGGCAATGGGGAGGCAGCATTGGCAGAGATGTTGGGTGGGGTGATGTGAAGAGACCCCAAGGCATCAGCTAAGGTGGTGTAGGGAGGAGGGATGGTGTGTGAGGACAATGGATCAGAGTAAGAAGCAGAGGTGGTGTCAAATCTATTAAAGAACAGGTTAAGTTCATTAGCAAACTTTGAGTCTCCTTCCACAGCAGTGTGCGACTTCTTATAACCAGTCATTATTTTCATCCCATTCCACACCTCTTTGATATTGTTCTGTCTCAACTTGTGCTCTACTCTGTCTCTGTAGAGCTGCTTTGCCTCCCTCAGCTTCCTCTTGAGTTCCTTCTGTGCGGCTCGGAGTTCCTCCTTGTCTCTTGCCATGAATGCCATCTTCTTCTTATTGAGGAGGCCTTTAATTTATCCATGGCTTATTATTGGGGAAACAACGAACTTTTTTGGATGGAACAATATTGTCCTCACAGAAGTGGATGTAATCTGTGATGCAGTGAGAGATGCCTTCGATGTCCTCACCATGAGCGTCCATGAAAAGGTCCCAGTTTGTAACCCTGAAGCACTCCTGCAGGGCCTCCTCAGCATCCTTTGACCAAACTTTCACATACCTCTTGGTAGCAGACTGCTGTCTTACTACAGGCTTGTATGTTGGTACTAAATATATTAAGTTGTGGTCTGATCCACCCAGTGGGGGTAGGGCTGAAGAGCTGTATGCCTCCTTCACATTGGCATAAAGGAGATCAAGAATCTTATTTTCTCATGTTGCACAGTCCACATACTGTTTGAAGTTAGTCAGAGTTCCCGAAATTCTGACATGGTTAAAATCCCCATTAATTAGTATAAGGGCACTGGGGTGTTTTGTCTGGAGACCAGCAACAACTGTGTGGATGATGTCATATGCACTCTGTGCTGCAGCTGATGGAGGAATGTAAACAGTCACAACAGTGGCGTGTGAAAACTCACAGGGCAGGTAGTATGGCCTCAGTCCAACCACCAACAGCTCAATGTCTGGAGTACAGATACAGTCTTTCACTGTTACATGTCCAGGGTTGCACCATTTAGAGTTCACAAAAACTGCGAGGCCACCTCCTCTTTTCTTGCTGCTCTGTTTGCCTCTGTCCGCTCGCACTAGTGAGAACCCAGGCAGTTCAAGTGAGCTGTCCGGTATATTTTTATTCAGCCAGGTCTCGGTGAGGCAAAGAAAGCTACACTCTCTGTACTCTCACTGGCTGCTAGCTAAAGCTGTAAGTTCATCCACTTTGTTGCAGAGTGACCTCACATTCCCCACAATAATTTTTGGGAGAAATGGTTTAAATCTCCTACGTTTTTCTCGATGCTTCACTCCTGCTCTACAGCCCCTCTTGCGCCTCCTCAGGTCTTGGGGGATTTCAGGTTTTATACCAAGAAGCAGACTTGTTCCCTTGAGCGCTAACAGTTGCTCCCTTGTATAGATGCCGGTGCCACAGAAACATATATTTTCTGATGCAGTTTCCATAATCTCCATATGTCCTTCCACAAGAATTCGAAAAACCCAACTCATCCACTTTCATCCGTTATCAGAGAGAAAGCATAGATCTTGATTTGACTTGGATTAACAGAAGATAATTCAGTAAAAAAACTTGCAAAAAACAAACAGAGGAGCTGCTGTAACAGGCTGCCACCTAACAGGCGCCATTCTAGAATTTACTCATAGAGGTATGTCTATGTCTATGACAAGCAAACATTGCTTGATATTTGAATTTCGAAGGATCAATTAAGAAGGATCTGAAGGAAGCCAATGCCAGCTTTCCTCTGCCTTTGTCTGCCTTTATCCACTATTCCAGAAGACCTACGCTGATTACCTCTCTCTGGGCTCTCTCTTTCGGTGACTTGGAAATCAAGATGGTGTGCTTATCAGTACCTGGTGTCTTATGCTGTGCCCCGTTCTACCATTTTGGTCATTATGAGCTGGCTCGGGATTGCTACTTTCCCTGGTATTGTGTGGAAAAAGCTGTACTGCTGTACTGGATTTGGCCCATGCTACCTGCCTTTCATTTAACTCTGTTCACCTTGTACATGTACATGCTTCCTTTAGGCAATATTATTAGGAAGAACTCTATTAATTACCACTGCTATGCAGATGACACTCACCTTTATCTATCTATGAAACCTGTTAACACAAACCAGTTAACCAGACTTCAAGCGTGCCTAACTGACATAAAGGCCTGGATGACCAGTAACTTTCTACTTTTAAATTCAGAGAAAACAGAAGTTATTGTATTTAGGCCTAAAAACCTCTGAAATAACTTTTCTAAAATTATAGCTACTTTAAATGGCATAGCCCTGGCCTCCAGCACTACTGTGAAAAACCTTGGAGTTATTTTTGACCATTTTGACATGTCCTTTAACTCACACATAAAACAAATCTCTAGAACTGCCTTCTTTCACCGGTTCTTTTCAGAATCCTGACAGAGTCCTGACAAGAACTAGCAAGAGGGATATTTCTCCTCTTCATTGGCTCCCTGTAAAATACAGAATAGAATTTAAAATCCTTCTTCTCGCATACATGATCAAGCTCCTTCATACCTTAAAGACCTAATAGTACCATATTATCCCACTCTGTGCAGGTCTACTTGTGGTTCCCAGAGTTTCCAAAAGCAGAAGGCAGAGCCTTTAGCTATCAAGCTCCTCTCCTGTGGAACCTGCTCCCAGTTTGGGTTCAGGAGGCAGACACTCTGTGTACTTTTAAGGCTAGACTTAAAACCTTCCTCTTTGACAAGGCATATAGTTAGGGCTGGCTTTAGGTAATCCTGAACCATCCCTTAGTTATGCTGCTATAGGCCTAGACTCCCTGAGGACCATTGGTGCACTGAGTTCCCTTACCCTAACACTCCCCTCCCTTCCCTTCCCCTCTCCTCCTCTCCTCCCTCCCTCACATGTATATTCCACCATTAAATGTCACTAACTTTGTGCTCTTTCTCCCCTAGTTTGTGCTCTTTCCCCCCTCTCTCTGTACCTTCTGCAGGTGTCCCTGGTCCTGGAATTGCTGATGCGTAGTTACTGGCCCCAACCTGCAACCTGCAGTGTCTATTTGTTATTTATTGTTGTGGTTCTTTTCTCTCTCCTCTATCCACTCACCCCAACCAGTCGAGGCAAATGGCTGAGCCTGGTTCTGCTGGAGGTTTTTTCTTCCGTTAAAGGGAGTTTTTCCTCTCCACTGTCACCAAGTTGGGTTTTTTTGTTTCTTGTAAAGTGCCCTGAGATGATTGTATTGTGATTTGGCACCATATAAATAAAACTGAATTGAAATGAATTTAATTGAATTTTAATATAGTTTCATCTCAGTTTAGACTTGGGTTAGACCTGGTTTAGACCTACTTTACCATTTTCAAATGAATGAAGTCAAGATTCTTGACTTCATTCATTTGAAAATGCATTGTTTCAGATTTTATTAAGGTAAGAAAACCTTTATTTGTCCCGCAGTGGGGAAATTGCGTTGTTGCAACGGTAAGTACAGTACACGGCAGAGTGCTAGAAGTAGCAAGATGTGTGACAAATAAGAAATTAAAAATATAAAAAAATATACAAAAAAATACTAAGTGGAATAAAACTATGAAGCTACAAAAGATAAGTGTGTAGATATGTGCCTATGGGTATGTACAGTATATGGACATCTATGGATAAATAAATAAATACCAGGTAAAGTGACTACAGTATATTGCACTGATAGTGATTCACCTTATAATACAGTATTGTACATGATTACAGGAGATGGATGACAAATGTACAGTTAGTAGTGATCATTGTAGAGTCTGACAGCAGCATGAAGGAAAGACCTGCAAAATCTCTCCTTCACACAGCGAGGGTGGATCAGTCTGTCACTGAAGCTGCTCTCCAGGGCAGACAGGGGGCAGATCTGCAGGGGGTGAGACTCATGTTCCAGCATCGATGTTAATGTAGTCAGGACCCTTCTGTCCCTCACCTCCCTCACTGAATCCAGAGGACAGCCATGGAATTGTGAAGTGTTGGGGTGATGGGATGGGCCAGAGGTGTGAAAGGCTGATGGAGTGGGACATTGTCCAGGTGCTGGGGAGAGGGCATGCAGCTGCGTAGGGGGAGGAGAGGGTGATTGATCAAACCTAAGGAAATGCAGATTTTGATCGTTATCCCACTGCAGATCCCCCTCAGGCCTGGGCGTGGGGTGCCTTGAAGCCTGAGATGATCTTTAGCCTCCGCTACACCCCACTGATGTTCTGCTGCTGCAGCTGCTCCTCCATCTTTCTCCTGTAGCTGGCCTTCCCCTCTCTGATCTTCCTCCTCAGCTCCTTTTGTACAGTCCTCAGCTCCTCCTTGTTCCCTGATCTGAAAGCTCTCTTCTTCTCCTTCAGGAGAGCTTTGATATCAGGGGTAATCCATGGCTTGCTGTTTGGAAAACACGGTACCGTCCAGAAGGGTACCGTGTTTTCAAAGCAAAAGTTTATGTAGTCCGTCATGCAGGGTGTGATGATGTTGACGTCCTCCCCATGTGGGTCGTAGAGCTGTCCATGGGTGTTAAAGCAGTCCCTCAGAGCCTCCTCGCTCTCAGCAGTCCACCTCTTCACCACATGTGGCACCACAGCCTGCCTGTGCACAACAGGTTTATACACAGGCTGCAGATGGACAGTGTTGTGGTCACCTCTCCCCAGGGGAGGGAGGGACGGAGGATGAAGAATATGCATCCTTGGTGTTGGCATAGAACAAGTCCAGTATTCCCTCACTGAGCAGTGTCCTGGTTTGCACCATCTCACATTAACAAACACAGCCAGACCCCCTCCTTTCCTCTTACCACTGTCTTCCGTTCCGCTTGTCTGTTTTGTTGGGAATGGACCTCACATTTCCCATGATCACGGAGGGGAGGACAGGTCTAAATCGCGTCTTCTTTTCCCGGAGCTTTCTCCCAGCGCGGCCGCCTCTGCGTGTCGGGGTACACTACAGCGCTCCGCAGCGCGATCAGCTGTTCCCTGGTGTAAACAAAGAAAGCGCGGGGTCCGCCACACATCGTAAACAAAGAAAGAGTAAAAAGACGCAGGAGCTGTTGCAACCAGCAGCCGGCTCTCACTAGCGCTGGAAGTTAAAAATTAAGTACTTTGAATACTTAAGTATTTTTGAAAGCACATACTTCAGTACTTTAACTAAAGTAATATTTTGACTGAGCAAGTTTTACTTGTATTGGAGTAATATTTGACCAGGAAGATCTATACTTTGACTCAAGTAGTGAAGCTGAGTGTTTTGTCCACCACTGCATATAGTTAGTATTACAGTTCTTTGTAAAAACAATTCACCTACTGGCTTAGATATTTCTTGTTCATGTTGACCTGATTTCATTCTTTCATTCTAGTGTCTAGAAATTTGCCAGTGACCTTAATGCCAAGACTCTCCCAATCCCCCTCAGCCTGTGTGGTCTGCTGACTGAGCTCTGCTGATTGTGAAAATCAACCATTTTGATTGGTGAGAACAGGTGACACATTTTACTTCCATCTTCCCACTCTCCTGTTTGTGTGTTAGAGACACAACCTCAACAAAACCAGTTTGTACAGTGTCCTGCAATAAGTCCTCTTTCATGAAAGTTATAATATTCAGATTTTGTTGTGTTTTAGAAAGGTGTTGATTCAATGACAGGTTCGTGTTGGGGGTTGCGCTTTGTGTTGTGTGTTGTATTCTGTTCATTTGCCTGACATTGCTTGCATATGAGCGTGCTTTGTTTTGTTTGCCTACTTTCATAACATGCTTATAACAATAATATCCCTGTGTCTCTGGTAGCAACAATAAGATAGCGCGCGCACACACAGACAGAAACACACACTGACAGAATTGCTCTACAATTTAGCAGCCACGTAGCCTGTCTCAACAAGACAGGACAGAGATGAAAGACGAGCAGATGGCAGAAAAGGGTAGGGGAACAAGGTTTGTGTGTGTGTTCTCATCCAACGCGGAAGTTTGCAAGAAAGAAGTGAGGGTAAGGTAGATGGATAGAAACGGATGCGGCAACAGCGACAGCGGCAAGACAGCAGCCATTGTGCAACACAGCATCAGCGCAGGCTCTTAAAACCACCATGGCAGCGTCCTCTTGTGCCAACAGGCAGCAAATCAGCACACTATGTCAGGGCGCTGCTCAAGGACTGCAGGTGCAGGATTGCCCCAACTGAAATTATTGAACATGCACCGCACACGCATGTTGGTATGTTGGTGTAAAAGGATGACGCTGTATGGTTGTTACCCTGACATCTGTTGCACAACGTGCGTCCTGCAGTATCACACGGAATATGAGGAGCCTGATGTTACAGGTTGTGTATGTGGAAAAAAAGGAAAACGAATTCCCGTCTGCAGTGAAGAGCCGCGGCTCCGGTTCTGACAACGTGAAAAGAAAGAGATACTCGCCACATATAAACGCGGTCATCATCCTCTTACCTGGTCAAGACCTTCCTGATTCGCTGGTAAAGACTCAGCGCAGGGGTGCCCGTACCTCTGGGAACGCTCTCAACAGTGGAGACGACAGAAATCATCCTGCCACAGACGCAGCGAAGCTCAGTACATTCTGCACCGAGGAGAACCGGAAGATGGGCAGGACGGGGTGCAGGCTCTCCGTGTTGCAGATAGCAGTGCAGTTCAAAGGGAGCAAAGAGCAGCGGAGAAAACGAGCTACTAGATGTAGCTAATGACGAACTACGGTGTTCAGAAGCAGGTTCTGCATTTAATATGGAGAAAATCTACCACAAGGTGGTGTGCTTTCACTCAGACACCCTCATGGGATGAAGACGTAATACATCAGGATGTATGAACATGTACCAACATTACCATCATCACTGTGAAAAAATAAGGTCAACACCCCGGATTCCCTCATCCCCTATAATAGTAAATAACCTAGAAACACCTACACACATAGGTTCCCCTTCCCCTTAATAAAGTTTACCTTATCTTATAACCTGTAGGAAAAATCTTTTTCACCATAGTGAGACCATCTCTGTGAGTTGTTGGGTGAGTTCTGATCTGCAGGTAGCGAAAAATAACTCAATAACTTGGCAGAAAACTATTTAAACCTGGAGCTGGAGATGAACATATTAACAGAAAGAAAATGCAACAAAACACTGACATCACAAGATGATGCCAGGGACCAAGTGTTAACGATTCCAAAGGCAATCACAGTCCATTCACACAGATACCATTCAATTCAATTCATTTGTATAGCACCAAATCACAATACAATCATCCCAAGGCACAGGGGGCAGTCGTGGCCTAATGGCTAGGGAGTCAGACTTGTAACCTGAAAATTGCAGGTTTGAGTCTCAGGTTGGTTGGCACAGAGTGCCCTGTCCACCCTCAATACCATGACTGAGGTGAGACCCTTGAGCAAGGCACTGGACCCCCAACTGCTCCCCGGGTGCCGCAGCATTGGCTGCCCACTACTCTGGGTGTGTGTGCACGGTGTGAGTGTGTGTTCACTGCCGTGTGTATGCATTTGGTTGATTTAAATGCAGAGCACAAATTCTGAGTATGGGTCACCATACTTGGCCATATAAGTACAACAAATCCCTTATGAGCAAGCACTTGGCGACAGTGGAGAGGAAAAACTCCCTTTAATAGAAGAAACCTCCAGCAGAACCAGGCTCAGTTTGGGCGGCCATCTGCCTCGACCGGTTGGGGTGAGTGGATAGAGGAGCGAAAAAAGACAGCAACAATAAACAACAAATAGATACTGCAGATTGATTGGGCCAGTAACTGCACATCAGCAATATACAGCTCCAGGACCAGGGACATCTGCAGAAGGTACAGAGAGAGAGGGAGAGAGCACAAACTAGGGGAGAGAGAGAACACAATGTTAGTGACATTCAAACGTCCACTCCTCATATGTCAGCCTCAAAAATGACAGTGACGGATGAAAGGATTTGGGCCCTTTTTCAAAGATTCTACTGTTCTACAACCTACCAAAGATCTATTCTATTGCCTTTGATTTGATGATTATAAGAATGTTTTTTTCTGTAACTGTGCACACATAAAGAACCATTTTTGTTTCTCCAGTGCTAAAGGCTGATGTGGTGGTGGCGGCTTTCTTTTGCATGCTGTATGACCCTGTGTTTAAGGTTTTCTTTCCACTACACCACTTAATCTGAGAACAAGATGACATTACTAAGTAGACACCTACCTGGTAAAGAAATGCAAAGAAGCTAGCTGATCATCACCTTGCAAACTTCAAAAAAATCCAGTGGGGGTGCAGTGGGTGGAAAGATAATGTCACACAAAAAACTAAACTGGCCAAATGTGATGAACTTAACACACATGTACACCAATAATGTTGGTGTACAGCCATAAATAGCAGCAATACTAGGCAGGAAAGGCAGCTATACTAATGTAAAAAATGTCCTTAAATAAAAGATGAATTGCACATATGAAGAAGGTAGCTGCATTTGAGAATAAAAACAAACTAAATATGACAGATACTATTGTAGTGTTAGGTCTTTATGGTTGCTGTGTCATGATAGTGAACCATTCTCTCCTCCTTACTGACAATATCCCACCTGAAGTTTTACTCGTGATTGAATTCCACCTTGTGCTGACATTTCCGATAGTGACATAAATATGCCTGTGTAATTTTGTTGACATGATTTTATTCTCCCTTTTTTATATCTTACAAATTACTATATTGCACAAACACAGCAAATGCCAATATCCCATTTCTGTTGAACATTTGATGACGTCTTCAGCTGGATCCATGTTAATGGATGTTTAGGTTTGATGTTTATGTACAACCTGTGTTTACTCGAGTGATTAAGTGTAATCAAAAGGGAGGAATGTCGTGGAAAATCTATTTTATGAACTTCATGAAGATGTCTTTAGCACAAATTATTGTTATGGCAGCGGTTTGTTTTTGTTTTGCGTTTCTGTCTAGAATGCTTTGACTCACTTAATCCGTATGTTCCCTGTCAGGGACAAAGACTGGCTCTGGTAACTTCTGATAATACAGTATATACCTGAATGATTTGGATCTCAGATTATTTCAGATTCTGAAATTTCTCAAAATCTCCAAAACACTTGTCAGGTACAAAATTGTTGTTACTTATAGAAATGTGTGACAAATTATGAAAACAAGACAGTGGTGTCACAGTTCAAACGAATAGTAGTTACATTTACTAGATTTGTGGAACTCTATCAATCATCATACAGCATGCCATGGTCCAGAGAAAGAGAGTCAAACATGGTAATTGAAATAATGGACGTCAATTAAGACAGACATCTTTAACTGCTGTCAGCAGATTCTCAGACAATGCATTGCTTTATTTCAGTGCTCATTCAATCTAACAGGAGCATTCTTAAGCTGTTAACACATACAGATTCAAACAGCTGGGAAGCGACGGGAGCTATATGATGGCTTTTCAGTCTCACAAAGATTCAAAAAGTGTCTAGTTACACTGAAGGGAAAGTTGAGGGAGGGAAGGTTGAGGAAGGCTAAAATTTATGAAAATACACAATGACATGGAACAGGAGACAATGTGGTGAGAGCCAACTGCAATTATTCTAATTCCACCAGAAAAAGAAGCAGAGTTGTGTGCTTCTCCACGACAATATGCGTGGAAATTTTAAACAAAACAGAGGAACTGCCAATTTGCACAGTCTCTAACTTCCCAGTTCTTTGCAATGTGCCTTTAATGAGTTACATAAAATGAAAAGTAATATGTAGGAACAAACAGTTCAGTTTGAGCAGATATTGTACAAATTATGCCCTTAACAAAACACACCCCCACAACTAGATTGAAGCACATACTGTCAACTGTGTGTGAAGACACTTAAACAAACAGACGTTGTCTTAAGCAACACTACACATGAACATATTGTCAGCAAGTTGGAGAACACAGACAAACAGAGCAACATACATTTTTTTATATATACACATTATTAACCACTCTGGCTCAGCTTGTGTTGAGCTTCTGCATAAAGTGCAGCTGTATTTCCCAGGATGCTTTGCAAGGACAAGCACAAAGCTATATTTCTTCGTTGTCTGCTGAGTGAAGGCAAGTCATTTTTAAGTCTTCAGCTGGAGACTGAACAGCGAGCTAGAGGCAGAACAGAACAGGGTTTGTGGAACACAGTCTATGCAGACAGTTGTCTCGTGTCAGTGTGTGGCTCTGATGTGCTATTTTTGGCTTAGCAAATGTGTTTCACAAGTCTGGTGGAATGTGAGATTATTTTAAGACAAGAGCTGGTGGCAGGAGGTGAGCTGTCTGGCTCCCCTGGTGTCCCCATCTTTGACCCGTCTTAGTCAGTCAGAGACTCAGGAGATGGGCAGAGTTGGGATAAGGAGTAGCGAGGTATGGAGAGATCACAACCTGCCCAGACACCAATTTGACTGTGTGAATATGACACTTGTTCCTGCTGTTAGAACCTGACACCAGGGCCCTCACATCACTGGCCAAGCCGTTGCTCACAGGCACTGTACTGTTGCAGAGCACCCAACAAGTCCTCATAAGATACATTTCTTTGAGATGGCAGGGATCTGAGGACAGACAAAAGGACACTGATCTAAAACATCAAATATTAAACTGTACACACCCGAACACATCCAGTGAACACATCCAGAAAGAAAAACACACCCAGACTGACAGTTCCATCTAATAGAAGAATTAAATCTGAATGTTTCACTTGTTCAAGCAAAAACAGGCCTAATTGTGCCTCAGTCACTGATGAAGCTGATGCACCTGAAAATGCAGACTCAGAGTACGTGAGTAAGCTTACATGAATTCAGTTAGTCTGATATGCCAGGGGAGGAAGCCCAACATGCTGTCCACAGGACCAAACTTCAACACCAGCTCAGGGTCAGGAACATTCTTGGACTCTGAAGTAAGCACAAAGACAGGCAGTATATCATTAGCAACTTTATTCATATAAAAACAATCAAACCTTCATTTAAAAAGTGCTTATAATGAATTGATGATGAGGGGGAAGTACGTACAGTGGGTGCTATCCAGTAATATTTATGCAGAGATTAACTTGGGGTTCAGTATTTTGCCCAAGGACACTTTGACCTGTGGACCAGGGAAGCCACGGATTGAACCACCTACTCTGCTTCAGAGTAGGTGAAGTTCATAGTCGACCTGCTCTACCTGCTTAGCCACAGAGGCCCTACAGCAAGAAGGTTACGGGTTTGAAACCCATAAGGGGCCTTTCAGCGGGAAGTTTGCATGTTCTCCCTGTGTTTGCATGGGTTTTTTATGGTACTCCGGTTTCTTCCCACCATCCAAAAACATGTATGTCATGTTCATTGGTAAATCTAAATTGCCCATAGGAGTGAGTGTGAGTGTGTGAGGTTGTTCATCTATATGTGGCCCTGTGATAGACTGGTGACCCATCCAGGGTGTAGCCCTGCCTTTCACCCAAAAGAGAGCTAGGATAGGCTCCAGCAGATCCCTGTGACCCTAAATAGGGATAAGTGTGTATAGATAATGGATGGATGGAGTACTGCTAGATTTTTGATGACATGTATAATCTTTTCATATGGTGTTACCAGAGGTTTAAGGTTAGGTGGAAAAGTACAGAGAAAACACACAAATGATAATAAGTGGAGTATATTTAGCTAAAAACAGATGTACGGCTGTATCCCAATAAACCTATTTGCAATCTCAGTCATAGAATAAAATATTAAGTACAATTAAGCAATTTCCTCCAACTTATAGACACCAAGCAGTGCAGAACAGTTAATTAATCCACATTAAAATAAAATAGTGGTAAGATTTATTTTAATTTTTTCCCTCGTCATGGTTTCATCTCAACAGTCTCAGATGTTTGTCCAACAAGGCCATATGCCGTGGGGAAAGAGGTCACCTCAGCTTTACTCCGACACAAATTGATTGATTGTTGACAGTGCTGCAGCTTCTCTGCATAAAACACTTGTTATTGTCACTGCAGTGAATGCCATGGTACAGCTCACACATCCGCACCTTAAAATATGCACTGTGAAAGGGAATTCCTATTCAATTCAATTCAGTTTATTTATGTAGCACCAAATCACAATACAATAATCTCAAAGCACTTTACACAGAAACCCCAAAAATCCCTTATGAGCTGCATTTGGTGACAGTGGAGAGAAAAAAAACTCCCTTTGACAGAAAAAACCTCCAGCAGAACCAGGCTGTTTGGGCGGCCATCTGTCTCGACCAGGTTGGGGTGAGTAGGAGAGAAAAAGCATTCTGGATTAACTTGAGGCTTTTTATGGAGTTATTCGAACATCCTCATAATATTGACTTGAAGTAACAAATGCATGGACTGGTTTTTCTGCATCATTTTGAGACAGGATGTTCCTAATTTTGGCAATATTGTGTAAGTGAGGACAAGGTCAAAAATAACTCAGTAGTGCCATTTAAAGTAGCTATACATTGTTAGATAAGCTATTTCTGAGGTTATTAGACCCAAATACAAAAACTTCTTTTTAAAAGTAGAAAGTTACTGGGCATCCAGGTCATTGATGTCCTTTATACAAACTTGAAGTCTACTGAACTGATTTGTTTCATCGGGTTTCATAGATACAATAGCTGAATGTCATCTGCATAGCAACGGTAATTAAAGGTGATATACAATTTTTTGGGGGAAATAAATTTAGGCCCTATGGTCACCTAAATAATTAACCTTTCTGATCGTCTTTTCCGGGATATCGGATACTAGAGCTTTTGAAAACAACCAGTTTTAGTGTCAAATTGCATGAGCAACTGCTGTCACACCTCTTTGAGGAAGTGTCTGCTATGTAGGTCCCGCGACCTCTGAGAGCGGAGTGAATGACACATAATGGCTGTTGCTACAAGTGGAGATGTGAAGTCCAGAGTGAAACAAGACATGTTGGAAGGGTTAGTTAACATTTTGTTTTACCGTTGTTTCATGATTGAAATTGATCAATGACATTAAAAAAATAATTAGCTATATCTAACAAAGCTGAATGAATAAGACGGTCTGCCTCACAAACTAAGTACAAATATATAAAATAATATACTGTATCTTAACTGCATATATACATGATTAGAATAATTTGCAATTGCTTATTTTAAATAGAATAAACATCCAAAATATTTTCAGAGTGTAATATTCTTTATTTACAACAAAATGGAAAAAAAAACAATACAAAAATATACATATTGTACAAATTTTCTTCATAACAACTAATTCTGACCTGGCTCAGCCATTTGATAAAATATCTAATACTGGATCTGTGTTGACTTTTGGAGGGCCTTCAGAAGCCTTGTAAGCTGGTCCTGAGGTTTCACGGAGGATCCGAGTGGTCATTTCTGCCTGTGCAGTTCTGCACATACAGTCAGCGTTTGCTAATGCACAATGCAGCTACACTGGATTTCAATCACTGGTTGATTGAAGCTAGACACATCTTTGTCTGCCTGGTCAGTCTGCACAGAAAGTGGTGGGACAGGTATCCTCAGGATCATATATTTTGCCAAATCCACCAACACTTCCTTGAATATGGTTTCATCAATATTTCATATGGAAATATTGATGCTTTTGCACTACAAGATTAAGAAAACATGTTGTAGGTGTTTACAGTGAAAACTGCTATTTTTTTGAAGACTATTGTTTGTTGTTTTTAACTTTTTAACAACAGTAAATACTTATTTTCATTTATTTATTTGCATTTTACAGCATGTTTCCTTAAGTAATGGGTTGTTTTGCACTTTCCTTTTCCTCCTCTGAATATAACAATATTGACGTGTAATACCCCCGAAGTAATAAATGTTGCTATTTTTTAACAATAAATGCCTGTTACACTTACACCCAGTTTTCACTGGTTTGGAAATGCATTTACTTGCCTTGGGAAGTGTGGTATACTGTCCAGTACATAACAGTTCATTACTTCCAACTTCTTCATAATTCCTAGGATGAATTAATAACAATTGATTAAGTTATTTTTATACCTAATTTTAAACCTATAAAATTATGTATAAAACATTTACCCCCAAATCCGCAATCTCTTAAGAGTTAGTTAGCATTAGTGCTAACTATGCAGCTAAGGTGGCTAATGTCAACATGCCCATATTATAAGAAAACAGAAATAAAATGTATAGAAACTAACCACTGTAAATGAAAGTATCCACTAGTCCTTCTTGTCTTGTGCTGATGGTAGTGAGAACAGACTCCTGTTGTTACAGTCAACACCAGAGCAGCTTCTGTGCTCAGCTTGTCTCCTCTGGGTTCATCCTCTCGGTGCAGGAGCCAGGGTCCAAAAATGGCGGACAGCTGAGTTCTGCCGAACTTTTCCCTGGGCGATGTTTGGGCAGAGCCAGAGGAGGGACTTGCCTCTTGTATGCGTATACAAGAGAAGGAAGCAGAAAACTGATCGTTTTGCGACTCTTCAAAAAACAGGAGAAAAGGAAAAAAAGAGGCAGCGCATCTCTACCCCACGTCAGGTTAGGGTTAGGGTCGAGTACTTCATTCCTCTGTAAGTGGTGTGATAGCTGCTTAGCAACAGCTTTTTCAAGGACTTTAGACATAAAAGGTAGGTTGGATATTGGTCTATAATTACCCAAGGTCCCTGAATCAAGACTGGACTTTTTGAATAAAAGTTTGATTATTGCAGTCTTAAAAGCTTGCAGTACATAGCGTGTAACTACAGATAAATTTACCAAGTCTAATAAAAATTAGTTAATTAATGGCAGAGTGTCTTTAAGCAGTCTAGTCAGGATGGGGTCTAAGAGACACGTTGATGATTTAGATGAAGCAACTACTGATGTGAATTCAGAGAGATCTGTGGGAGAGAAGCAGCATAAACATAACTGAGGTCTTACAGATGATTCAAGAGCTACTGTATTAGAAGATTAATTTATGGCAGCTATACAAAGCATCTAATGAATTTTATCTCTAATAGTTGTGATTTTATTTGTAAAGAAACTCATATAGTCATCACTGTTGAGAGCTAAGGTAACACTGGTGTAGCAGATCTAAGACAGGAGTATGTTCACATTTCAAGACTGAGGAAGGAATTTTATCCTTTAGGGAATTTATTGCTTCAATGCAACCACAAGGGGGCACAATCCAGTGTCTTCATGTGCCGATCCCAAGTCCGGGTAAATACAGAGGGTTGTGTCAGGAAGGGCATCTGATGTAAAATTTAAGCCAAATCAAACATGCAAATCACAAAGATGATTTGCTGTGGCGTCCCCTGGAGGGAGCAGCCAAAAGGAAAAGAAGGGAATTTATTGCTCTAAAACATTTAGTGACCTATTAAGGAAAACAGGAAGTGGCACATCCCTCACCACCAAATACTGCACTGTCAAGACTCTATTTGACAAAAAGCAGACCAAATTGTTATTTTTTATCTGTCATTCATGCTTGTGTTTAATCCATATAACTATATTCATTTGAGTTGTTGAACTATTGACTCTGGGCTTGTCATGTGTTTGAACTTTCCTGGGTGGAAAAAGAAATTACTGTTCCCATTTTAGAAAACATGCTTAAAAACTTACAACACTTAAGGAAAGATTAGTCTCTCGATGCACACAGACCGGTGAGACTGCACCATCACAGTCAGGGGACTGTGAACCAATCACCAGCAAGGATGGAGCACCTCCTGGATTTCTCGCCCAGCACAGCAAGACACAAAAAAGGCACACCCAGAGATTTGGGGATTTTAAAGATTTCCAGATCAGCAGACTCCTCAAGACCTTCTTGCTCTGAAGAGAAAAACCCTCAGAAAGAGAGCACCTACAGAACCATGAGGTACAGACTGCTTTTACTGTCCACGTGAAGGTGAGACCCAAAGACATCCTCCCTGCATGTGGCTGTCCTGTAGCAAACAGCTCACCTCCAGCTGACCATCTCACGTCAACCAAACTCATTGGGACAACCCAGTAGCAGCCAGACAGAGAACGAGGAAAGGCGACAGTCCTGCAGCTGAGTACTTTGGGGAACACCTACATTTCTCCTGGAAACTGCCACTGTGGGCTGAGCAGACTGCAGTCCACTCAGCCCACAGTGGAACGGACCAAGCCTCAGTAAACCCGAGGTCAGACAAATAACCCGGGACTGTTCTGGTTGTCTCACACTAATCTCATCTGGTCTCCATAGGTACTTAGAGCTTCCTACTGAACTGCTGTTTTGACCTCAGACTCAAACACAGAACATAAATTACTTTCAAGATTTCTTTTCCACCACTGCAAACAACCTACTGTTATAATGTTTATATTTGTTAATTCATCTAGTTTCTCTGCTCAATTCTCCCTGTTTCCCTGCCTATGAAAATAGTTTGAATGTAACGTGTATAATTTAATAAATCTTAAAAAGGCATCTGTGACTGGTATCATTGATGCAAACACGTCACTGAATCAGGGAACTCTCGTCCAGATTGTGTAGACTGATATCCTGTATTTTTCATTAAATGACTGGTTGATCCGCCATCAAAGGATCTGGTGCCCCAAAATTATGAAGATGGTTTATGATATTCATAAACCATACATAAACATATTCATGTTTAATGCATGTATAATGTTAAGTATATAATTTTGGTCAGTGTATTTATATTCATTACACTGGGCTCAACAGAGCTGTGACTTTTTGTCAGCCTGGCTACATTGCTGAAAAGAAACCTGGGATTGTTCTTATTTTCCTCTATTAGTGATGAATAGTATGCAGTTCTGGCTTTACGGAGAGCTTTTTTCCTATGTTAATAGACTGTTTTTCCAGGCTAGATAAAATTCCTCTAAATTTGTGGAACGCCACTTCCTTTCCAGCCCTCGTGATGCTGCTTTAAGGTACGAATACGTAAACTGTACAATGGAGCTAATCTCCTCTGATTCACTAAATTCTTTTTTCAGATGGGCCACAGTAAGCGTTTCACACAGTGAGGCTACAGCACTGTCAACAACATGATCAATTTGGTAGGGAGTAGGATTGAGGCAGCTGCCCTCCATAATGTTGGCACATGGCATAGATGTAAATAAAGATGGAATCATTTTCTTAAATTTATTAACAGCATTGTCAGATAAATACCTACTGTAGTGGAATTTTCTTCAAAATGCTGCATGATTCATTATTTTAAATTCAAAACCTATTAAAGAATGGTCAGACAAAAATGAATTTGGGGGAAATAATAATAAATGTTCAATATCAATGCCATATGTCAGAACAAGATCAAGGGTGTGATTAAAACTGCTTGGGTTTCTTAAACCTTTGAAACAATGTTAAAATCTCCCACAAATGCCTATAATGCACCAAGCTTCTCTCCTTTCTCCTCTCCTTTAAATTATTTACAGTAATTGATTGATTAGTCATTGACATACCAAGTCAAAATATTTTTATAAAAGGAGTTAGAGTTTTTAATTTAACAAGTTTAAGACCTTTAGTTTTTAGTGCAACCACAAGGGGGCACAATCCAGTATGTCCAAGTAAATGCAGTAATCCAGTAATCCGGGTAAATGCAGAGGGTCGTGTCAGGAAGGGCATCCAAAGTAAAATTTAAGACAAATCAAACATGCGAATCACAAATATGACTTCCATACCAGATCAGTCGCAGCCCAGGTTAACAACAACCGCCACTGGTGCTGTTGACCTACAGGGTGCCAGTGGAAATTGGACTACTATTGGTCGAAGAAGGAGAGGAGGAAGGCGTGTTCATAAGCAAAGAGAGAAGAGGAAGGGCAGGAGTGTAGGACTTAGAGTAGCTGTTTTATCATTGTGTGGATGGAAAGAGGAAAGGAGTAGGAATTATCCTGAAGGAGGATTTTGCTAGGAATGTTCTGGAGGTGAAGAGAGTGTCAGATAGGGTGATGAGTCTGAAGCTGGAAGTTGAAGATGTGATGTTGAATGTTGTCAGTGGTTATGCCCCACAAGTAGGATGTGAGTTAGAAGAGAAGGAGAAATTCTGGAGGGAGATGGATGAGGTTATTCAGGGTATCCCTAGTAATGAGAGAGTGGTGATTGGGGCAGACTTCAACGGACATGTTGGTGAAGGAAACAGAGGACAAGGAAGTGATGTGTAAGTTTGGTATGCAGGACAGGAATGCAGAAGGACAGTTGGTGGTAGACTTCGCAAAAAGGATGGAAATGGCACTGAACACATTTTTCCAGAAAAGGGAGGAGCATAAGGTGACATATAAGAGTGAAGGCAGGAGCACACAAGTTCATTACATCTTGTGCAGAAGTTACAACTTTTCAAAGAGATCAGTGACTGCAAAGTAGTGGCTGGGGAGAGTGTAGCCAGACAGCATAGGATGCTGGTGTGTAGGATGACTGGTGGTGAGGAAGATGAAGAGGATAAGGGTAGAGCAGAGGACCAAGTCATGGAAGTTGAAAAAGGAAGAGTGTTGTGTGGCTTTCATGGAGGAGCTGAAACAGACCATGGGAGGTCAGGAGGTTCTTCCAGATGACTGGACAGCTTCAGCTAAAGTGATCAGGGAGACAGGTAGGAGGGTACTTGGTGTGTCATCTGGAAAGAGGAAAGCAGATAAGGAGGCTTAGTGGTGGAATGAGGAAGTTCAGGAGTGTGCTAAGAAGAAAAGGTTAGCTAAGAAGAAGTGGGACACAGAGGACAGAAGAGAACAGACAGGAGTACTGGGAGATGCAGCGTAAGGTGAAGGTAGAGGTGGCAAAGGCCAAACAAAGGGCGTATGAGGATTTGTATGATAGGTTGGACACTAAGGAGGGAGAGGTGGATTTGTACAGGTTGGCGAGGCAGAGAGACAGAGATGGGAAGGATGTGCAGCAGGTTAGGGTGATTAAGGCCAGGGATGGAAATGTGTTGACAGTTGCCACAAGTGTGATGGAAAGATGGAAGGAATACTTTGAAGAGTTGATGAATGAGGAAAATTTTAGAGAGCACAGAGTAGAAGAGGTGACTGGTGTGGAGCAGGAAGTAGCAAAGATCAGTAAGGATGAAGTGAGGAAGGCGTTGAAGAGGATGAAGAGTGGAAAGGCAGTTGGTCCTGACGACATACCTGTGGAGGTATGGAAGTGTTTAGGAGAGGTGACAGTAGAATTTTGACTGAGCTACATAACAAGATCTTGGAGAGTGAGAGGATGCCTGAGGAATGGAGGAGAAGTGTACTGGTGCCCATTTTTAAGAACAAGGGAGACGTGGAGAGTTGTGGAAACTACAGAGGAATAAAGCTTATGAGTCACACAATGAAGTTATGGGAAAGAGTAGTGGAGGCTAGGCTGAGGTCACAAGTGAGCATTTGTGAGCAGCAGTATGGTTTCATGCCAAGAAAGAGTACCACAGACACAATATTTGCTTTGAGAATGCTGATGGAGAAGTACAGAGAAGGCCAAAAGGAGCTGCATTGTGTCTTTGTAGATTTGGAAAAAGCGTATGACAGGGTGATTTGATTTTCAATAAATTTGCAAAAATTTCTAAAAACATGTTTACTATGTCATTATGGGTTACTCACTGTAGACTGCCAAAAGGCCATTTTATTCATTTAAAATGAATAAAAAGCCTTAATACTTTGTCATAGCCCTTGATATCAAAGAGAATCAGGATAGCAACTACAATTGAATCATCTGTATGACATGTACCTATCTAAACCACCAATATGTCTTATAAAGCCCATCATACCCCTAATCAACAAATCTATATGAGATCTGCTTAATATATCTTCAGTAACAGATTATGTATCACAGGGTTTTAAGATTATAGTAATCAAAATTTTACACAAAACATCCTACCCTTGAACAAGACATTTTGATCAGTTTAAAGACAAATATCCAACCTGCTATTTATTTCTAAAATCCTTGAAAAAGCTGTTGCTAAGCAGCTATCAGATCACTTACACAGGAATGAACTATTTGAAGATTTTCAATCAGGATTTAGAGCACATCATAGTACAGAAACAGCACTGTTAAAAGTCACTTTAAGGTAAGGTCCTCCTAGACCTTAGTGCTGCATTCGACACTATTGACCACAACATCTTATTACAGAGACTGGAGCATGTAATTGGTATCAGAGGAACAGCATTAAAATGGTTCCAATCCTATTTATTGGACAGATTCCAGTTTGTTCATGTCCATGATGAACCTTCCACGCGCACAAAAGTTAGTTATGGAGTTCCACAAGGTTCTGTGCTAGGACTGATTCTGTTCACCTTGTACATGCTTCCGTTAGGCAGTGGCATTAGGAAGCACTCTATTAATTACCACTGCTTTGCAGATGATACTCAGCTGTATCTATCTATGAAACCTGTCAACACAAATCAGTTAACCAGACTTCAAGCCTGTCTAACTGACATAAAGGCCTGGATCACCAGTAATTTTCTACTTTTAAATTCAGAGAAAACAGAAATTGTTGTATTTGGGTCTAAAAACCTCAGAAATAGCTTTTCTAAAAGTATAGCTATTTTAGATGGCATAGCCTGGCCTCCAGCACTACTGTGAAAATCCTTGGAGTTATTTTTGACCAGGACATGTCCTTTAACTCACACATAAAACAAATCTCTAGAACTGCCTTCTTTCACTTACGCAACATTGCCAAAATAACCCTCCCTAACCCTCCCCTCCCTTTCCTTCCCCTCTCTTCCTCTCCTCCCCCCTCACATGTATATTCCACCACTGAATGTTTGAATGTTACTAACCTTGTGCTCTCTCTCTCCCCTAGTTTGTGCTCTCTCCCTCCCTCTCTCTCTCTCTCTCTCTGTACCTTCTGCAGGTGTCCCTGGTCCTGGAGCTGTTTATCGCTGATGTGCAGTTACTGGCCCCACCAACTTGCAGTGTCTATTTGTTGTTTATTGTTGCTGTTCTTTTCTCTCTGCTCTATCCACTCACCCCAACCGGTCGAGGCAGATGGCCGCCCAAACTGAGCCCGGTTCTGCTGGAGGTTTTTTTTCTTCCGTTAAAGGGAGTTTTTTCCTCTCCACTGTCGCCAAGTGCTTGCTCATAAGGGAATTGTTGGGTTTTTAGTTTTAGTTTTTGTAAAGTGCCTTGAGATGATTTGTATTGTGATTTGGCGCTATACAAATAAAATTGAATTGAATTGAATTGAATGTCACTAACCTTGTGCTCTCTCTCTCCCCTAGTTTGTGCTCTCTCCTTTTCTCTCTGTACCTTCTGCAGGTGTCCCTGCTCCTGTATATTGCTGATGTGCAGTTACTGGCTCCAACAACCTGCAGTGTCTATTTGTTGTTTATTGTTGCTGTTCTTTTCTCTCTCTTCTATCCACTCACCCCAACCGGTCGAAGCAGATGGCCGCCCAAAACGAGCCCGGTTCTGCTGGAGGTTTTTTCTTCCATTAAAGGGAGCTTTTGCTCTCCACTGTCGCCAAGTGCTTGCTCATAAGGGATTTGTTGGATTTTTTGTTTTTGTAAAGTGCCTTGAGATGATTTGTATTGTGATTTGGCGCTGTACAAATAAAATTGAATTGAATTGAATAACAACAAAAAAAAAATCCAGAAAAACACATTTCAAAAAAGTTATAAATTGATTTGCATTTTAGTGAGTGAAATAAGTATATGATCCCTTCACAAAGCATGACTTAGTACTTGTTGGAAAAACCCTTGTTGGCAATTACAGAGGTCAGACGTCTCTTGTAGTTTGTTACCGGGTTTGCAAACATCTCAGGAGAGATTCTGTCCCACTCCTCTTTGCAGATAGTCATTAAGGTTTCAAGGCTGACGTTTGGCAACTCGAACTTTAAGCACCCTCCAGATTTTCTACGTGATTTTTGGTCTGGAGACTGGCTAGGCCACTCCAGGACCTTAATGTGCTTCTTCTTGAGCCACTCCTTTGTTGCCTTGGCCCTTGTGTTTTCGATAATTGCCATTCTGGCATATCCATCCAAGACCCATTTTCAATGCCCTGGCTGAGGGAAAGAGGTTCCCACCCAAGATTTGACGGTACATGGCCCCATCCATAGTCCCTTTGATGTGGTGCAGTTGTCCTGTCTCCTTAGCGGAAAAACACTCCTAAAGCATAATGTTTCCACCTTCATGTTTGACGGTGGGGATGGTGTTCTTGGGGTCATAGGCAGTATTCCTCTTCCTCCAAACACGGCGAGTTGAGTTGATTCCAAAGAGCTCGATTTTGGTCTCATCTGACCACAACACTTTTACCCAGTTCGCCTCTGAATCATTCAGATGTTCACTGGCAAACTTCAGACGGGCCTGTACATGTGCTTTTTGAGCAGGGGTACCTTGTGGGCACCACAGGATTTCAGCCTTTCATGGTGTAGTGTGTTACCAATTATTTTCTTGGTGACTATGGTCCCAGCTGCCTTGAGATCATTGACAAGATCCACCCGTGTAGTTCTGGGCTGATTCCTCACCGTTCTCATGATCATTGAAACTCCACGAGGTGAGATCTTGCATGGAGTCCCAGACCAAGGAAGATTATTTTATGTTTCTTCCATTTGCAAATAATCGCACCAACTGTTGTCACCTTCTCACCAAGCTGCTGTAGCCCATTCCAGCCCTGTGTAGGTCTACAATCTTGTCCCTGACATCCCTGGACAGCTCTTCGGTCTTGGCCATGGTGGAGAGTTTGGAATCTGATTGATTGCTTCTGTGGACAGGTGCCAGAAATCTTGCTGGTTGATAGGGGATCAAATACTTATTTCACTCACTAAAATGCAAATCAATTTATAACTTTTTTGAAATGTGTTTTTCCTGGATTTTTTTGTTGTTATTCAATTCAATTCAATTTTATTTGTATAGCGCCAAATCACAATACTTACAACACAATACTTTTTTGCTGTTATTCTGTCTCTTACTTTTCAACTAAACCTATCATTAAAATTATAGACTGATAATTTCTATGTCATTGGCCAAATGTACAAAATCCTGGTCCTGGAGTATATTGCTGATGTGCAGTTACTGGCCCCACCAACCTGCAGTGTCTATTTGTTGTTTATTATTTTATTATGCTGCATGTTCTTTTCTCTCTCCTCTATCCACTCACCCCAACTGGTCGAGGCAGATGGCTGCCCAAACTGAGCCTGGTTCTGTTGGAGGTTTTTAAACGTTAAGGGGAGTGTTTCCTCTCCACTGTCACTAAGTGCTGCTCATAAGGGATTTGTTGAGTTTTTTTGTTTTTAGTAAAGTGACTTGAGATGATTGTATTGTGATTTGGCACTATACAAACAAAATTTAATTGAATTAAATATAAATGACCACAACAAGCATGCATCATGTGCACTCCAGACAAAAAAAAGTTTAAAAAGCTCCGGAAATTTTACACACACAAACACCCACATGCATAATGCAGGTACCTCTGAGCAATGTGTCCAGCATGGACACGCTGATGTCCTTGGAGCTCTTCTCTTTTTTCTCCACAGAGCGACAGAGCTTCTGTGCTGCCTTAACAATGCTGTGTTTCCCATCCTCTGGAGACAGCAGTTTCAATGTAGGCCTACAGGACACCACTTAAAAATACACACAAACACAACCACAAAGCATAATCACCTTCAATTGCTCACAAAATAGCTTAACAGGGTAATGTTTAAAATGTCCTGATTCTGAGTGTTTAAAGTTATAGTATCCCTAAGTGTGGCTAATTTGTCCAAATTTTACACAGTGGTACATTGACTTATATTATAAATTAGTAAGGTTAATAGTTCACTTGCCAGCAAAACATTTAGCTAGCTCTGCTTTTTTTTAACATTTGTATAAGCCTACGCTCCAGATTACTTTTTTTCCCCCACACTGGCCATAAAATGAAGCAGAACCTGCTTAACGTTACTTGACTAGGGGCCTTTCGGAAGAACGTCAAGGTATGAGGCAATAGTAGTACATGACAATCTTATAAAGAACCTTGATAACCCTGATATTAAAAAAAAAGAAGACCTACAGACCTTTGAGAAAGAACAGTCTATTACCTTGCCACCATTGTTGTGTCATTAGCAAACTTTATGATACAACTGGATGATGCAGTGCAGTCACACATCAACAAGACATAGGACAAAAAAGGCTAAGCACCCAGCCTTATACGGGTCTTCTGTGAATTCATAGTTCCCTCATATGTTCTCTACATCCCCTCTCATTAGATCTACTATTGTAGTAACTTTCCATTAGATCCAGATTTTCATGTCTTGTCCATGAATGTTTTGTTCCAGTTGCCCACTTATCATCCAGGCTGTTTTCGTTTGTGTATCTCTCATATCAGAGAAAGGTAGGCTGAACCAATACGGGATCTGGCTACAACCACAGCCAAGATTCAGACCTTGGTCTCCCATATGTGTGCACGTGTGTATCGGTAATAAGTTTATTTGAGAAATCTGACTGTAACCAGCTTACATGTAAGTGCACCTACACCATAACAACAGAAGAGCCAGGTGTGTGTCCTTACCGTTATGCTGAGGTTTGTCATTGCCATTGCTCAGAAACTCCACACTGTATTTCGGTTCCTCTACACCCATCATATCCTGCTGCTGCCTTATTATCTCCTTCAACAGACGGGTGCTGTTCTTCTGAAACATACCTGAGGGATAAGATCACTGACGATGATAAGCACAGTCAATCCAAAATCGAGAGAAAATAAAAAAGATGTGTTTATTAATATATTAAAATTTTATCTTCAACTTATTTAGCCTAACCTCACTCATAAAATGGGCTGCACAAAATAACATAAACAACATAACATGCTTTTGGAATAAACCAATCTATTCTGATCAAGGCACCTACTTTAAACTAGGATCATGTGTACATGGCCCTACATCCAAACAAATTGCCTCTAGACTAACTGCAACAAGTCACACTGGGTCCCATACTTCACCAGGAATATTACTACGAACACCACATCACATCAGTCTAAGTCCCTGGTTCCTGCATACTGCTGTGTGAGCTGTTGCTATGGTGACCAGAGCCCAGAGTGGGAGGGAGACTCCAACAGTATGGGCCTTGTTGAGAAAATGTTGTCACCATTAGCACCATTATCACAATGTTTTGTATCTCTACTATTTAAGGAACAGCCATAGCGAATTGTGATCATCACTCTCAGAGTTTTCCTGACATTTGTTAAGTTACAAGTTACTACAATTTTTTTTATATTTTACATAAAAATTGTCTGTAGGTTTAAAATGATAAACACAGTTAATTTGTTCCATTTATTGTGGAACATTTTTAGGCTTGGAGGTTAGAATGGAGGTCATGTGACCCTTGCTCTGAACATTCCAACACACCCTTTTTAACTTTTGACTTTTCAGTCTAACAAAGGCCTAAAACATAAACTGTGTTTGAAAAAAAGCAGTAACCAAAAAAGCGGATTAGTGAGTAAAAGTCCACAGTCTTCTGACCAATCAAAAGTTAAAATCATTGTTTTATATTAAAGTATGGTGACACAGGGTGGCCCCAAAGAGGACTGAGGCAGAGCACTTTCCAACAATAATAAGTATGGGAAATAAACTATAGTGTGCTTCTGTGCATTGCAGACTAAATTAAGACATGGGAACAGTCCCTGCCAGGTGTTGCCTGCTATAAATGTTTCAGTTTATTCAATAATAATAATATAGGGGGGTGATAGAAAACAGTTTTTTTTCATATGGGGGTGTTCATGCCGCTAGTTTAAAATTTAGATATACTTAGTAGAAACAAGAGTAGTTACTAGTGGAAACCACTTTATTACCTGACATTAACAAAACCGAAGCCACGTATATTATTGTAGGACGTTACATTCACGTTAAATTGCGTTGTGCCTAAATACAACAAGCAGACACCAAGATACAGTAAATGTTTTACCGTGATAATCATAGACGCTGACATATGATATACCCACAGCCATACACCAGACCACCAAGTTTGCTATGTCCGTATAGCTCGGCTCTTCTTCCGCTACCAATAGGCCGATGTGGATAGGCAACTTCTCCAATGACCTGCCGTCACTCAGCCACCGTAACCGGCGACTGGCGGAGCGGTTTCCATATACCGGTTTAGCGTTAGCATCTGGATTATGATTCAACTTCTTCTGATGGTGTAGAAATCCTGCTAGGGCTACCGGCAGCAGCAGAGCGTCCATCGCACGGCCCCAAAGCCGGCCCTTCCAGCTCCGAACCCGCCCACGGAGCCAAGAGACGAGCGCTCTGTTAACGTGGACCAGGACCAGCATGAATCGCCATAACAGGCCGTACAGCAGCGCCATTATTCAGTCAGAGTAGTGGTCAAATCACAAGTACAGCGGCTTACTCAGAAATATTATCCACCTATAATAAAATCTGGTCAGCACTGCATACAGCTCAAATTGCCTTCCGCCATGATCCTCTCTCTCTTTAGCAACCTCTGACCTGTGAACCCTCAGCGCGATACACGTTGTTCACCGGTTGGACAAGATAATAATGACGTAATAATGTAGCCTACTTAAAGTGTCAACTCAACGAAGTGGTGGGGTGGGCGGATCGTTGCCTAAACTATCTCTCTTACCAGTGCCACGTTTGTTTTGAGTATCAATAATACATCATGTACAATACCACCTGTTAAAAACCTAAAATGAGGCTCCTTATTTTAGTTTTTTTCTCTGCTCTCCACTGGAATATCACATCGCCACATCATCACAGCAATATCCCATTATTGCTGGGCGACTATTAATCCACCACCCGCTCGTGGTACATAAAAGAAACGCTCCTTTTGTGTGGCTGTAAATGGTGCATGAGCCACCGTCATGGGGTAGAGCGACTCAGGTAGGCCGTAAGGTGAAGCAGCTTTTCGTTTCATTCCGTTCCCATATACGGGATACTAAAATCTCTTCATTCCAATAAAAAAGATCTATTGGTTAAGAATGAAAAAACAAAAGTTCTCCGTCTGCAATCCTGCAGTTTATTTTTTATAAGTGTTTAAAGTCGGTAATAGTTCCATCCTTGCGTAATTATTTTTTGCTTGGGAGTGGCGCGGCTTCATCACGTGCCTCTCGCTAGACCAATGTGGTTGCCTAACATTGGAACGACACGTAAATATGATTTCAAGATGGCGGCGCCCTTGTTATCACTGTCGAGTAGCGAAGAGGATGAAATTACGGCCAGATCTCCACCAAAAGTCAGAAAAAAGGTTTCTAAAGAATGCTATATGCATCTCACGTCCGTAAAGAACGAAGAAAAGAAGGAATTTACACGCACGCGATGGAATACATTTGACGAGTTTGACAATATTCCCGAAGACGCTGGGTTTCACTCCACCTGCTACAGGTGTTTCATTGATAAAAAGCGCTTGGGTGCGAAGAAAAAAAGTTTTTTTGTGCGGAAATGAGAAATTTGACAAAATTTGTTTGCAATATGTAGCTACACTTTGTGGAAAGGAGAAGTGCTGCAAACCCAACTTTTGCCTTCTGGAGTTCATATATCGACATGGTACAGATACTCCTCCTGTTTGTGAGAGCAACACGTGAATCAGACTGGCAGCTTCACCTGTCAGCAGTGCGCTTGATGATGACATGGTTTTTTGCATATGACCATGTAAATTATGCTTCGTACTGGCTTGAAATGATCAATTTGCCCTTCACACATCCTTCTTGTCACAGTGAGCTCAGTGTTTAAGGCCAGTGGACTGTTCAACGTCAAAGTGTCCATGGATTTGCCTCTATTGACCAGGCCATTGAGCAAACATGCAACAGAGATTCCAAGACAAAGGGTGGTTTGACAGGATTGACACAGAATCGAGATGCAGTACATCGTTGGATATTGTCTCAACATGAAAGGGCTGCCATAGCAAGACAATGTGAGGCAATGGCTGATATAAGGAAACGAAAAGACCTTGACAGCACACAAATTCATGCTGAATCCTTTTGACACACACAAAGATGGCATTGTCTGTCTTAGCTCTGGGGTAGTTGCAGATGGAGAAATTGTGAGGGATTTGCTCACAGCTCCAGAAAAAGGGGAAAATACTGTCAAAGAGTTTATGAACCAAAGACTCTGATCACCATCAGTTGACATATTTGCTCCCATCAAAAAACAAAAACTAAAGACCTTTAGTGACCAAGCCAAGACAAAGAAGAAATCTGCAGCAGGCAAGGAAGTGATTCTGCGTGCTGACAAGAAGCTATTCTCCAGACTGCTTATCATAGGTCAAAGTAGAAAGATAGACCTGAGGGAAATTCTATCCTACTCCTTGGGAACTGTGTCATATCCTTTATCCAGTGCTGATGGTTCACTTGCGAAAACAAACATATCAACTCTTATGGATTTACTGGAAACCAGGGGTGAAGACAGTTTGGTTGACAAAGTACCGACAAATAGGGCTATTCTATTTGATGGCATGGCAGTCATTCAAGCCATTCGGTCCATACCAAGTACCTTCGGGGAGCTTGCTGAAACCATACTGCAGTACTTACTCAAGCTTGCTCTGCAGCATAACTGTAGCCGTATATTTTGTGATAGACCAGTATCCAGAGTTAAGTTTTAAAAATGTTGAACGGTCACGCAGAGCTTGTGGTGGCACACAACTGGTGGAAATTTATGGACAGGATCAAAAGACAACAAACAAGGAAGCGCTGGCAGAATTCCTCTATGTTATGTGGCGAGATGCTGATCTTACAACTTTAGGCAAGGACCTAAGCTTTACATAACACATGGAGACCTTTGTCACTGTGTGGCTGTAACGGGGGGTTTACATACTCTCAGTGCGGTTGAAGATCTGACTTGTGATCATGAGGAATGTGACACCAGGTTGTTTTTTCATGCACAACATGCTGCACAGGAATGCCAGACTGTAGTCATCAAGAGCCCTGAAACTGATGTGGTAGTGATTGCATTAAGTCTTCAGCCAGATTTACCATGTAGATTGTATTTTTTCACTGGGGTTGGCAACAAAACAAGGATCACTGACTTATCTAAAGTGTCATCAGCTCTTGGCACAAGTGTATGTTTGGCACTTCTTGGTACCCATACCTTCTCTGGCTGTGACTTTACAAGTGCATTTTATGGCAAAGGGGAAAAAAAGTCATTTTCTGTTGCTTGTGAGAAAGAGGAATACCTGACTGCGTTTAGAAATCTGGGTAGCAATTTTAACTTGGAGCAGTCTACCTTTGAAGTAAATTGCAAATATGTGTCACCTATATGGCCAGCCATGTGCCAAAAGTGTGAACGATGCAAGATACAAAGCATTCTGCATGGCATCGTCAGCTTTGCCAGAACGATCCATGCCTCCAACAAGTGATGCCCTGTACCAACACAGCAAAAGGGCAAACTACCAAGCAGCCATAATGAGACGTTCTCTTAAAGGTATAATGTGTGCCCCTTCACCTGTTGGTAATGGATGGCACCTCGAGGTTAACAGTGACCTGGATGACTAAAAATCTGGCCCCTGAAAGTGTGTTGCAGGTTGTCCACTGCAGTTGCAAACAAAGCAAATGTGAGACCGGAAGATGTTCCTGTATGTCTGCAAAATTGCCTTGTACAGATTTATGACGGTGACACAATTGTGCAAATGTTTCCCAGGAAACAGAGGAAAGAATTATGTGGGATGATGACTCTGATGATAGTGATAGGGATGTTAGTGATGAGGAATGTTGAGCTGGGTGATATTTCAGGTTCATTGGAGCAGTAATGAATCTGCTCTAAAATTGTAAAATTCTGGCATTATTGAAAAATCAGGGCAGCAGGGCAGAATTTTGTGTCATTTCACTCAACTTGGCCCAAAGAGTGGTTTTATTTTTTTTTCTGATTACTCAGTGCCTACTGAAAGTTTTGATGTATAAAACATCACTTTTCTTTCTAAATAGAAATTTCTATGTTCAGTTTTGTTTGATGCCAATCTGTGAAGTTGAATTCCGTTTTGTACAAATCTGCCCCATTTTATGGTCTTTATTCACACCTCCATAGACTAATGTACCAATACTTGTGTCAAATGTATAGGCACATGTAAAAATGTGATTTTGACATATATTTTGTGTTGCTGAAAGACATAATAAAGTTACAGGCTAAATTAGCAGCATAAGATTTTCGTTTTTTATGAATTCACAATTTTATACATTTATGCATCCTGATTTTTTTGTGGAGAACATAAAATCCATAAGGGTGTTGTCTATCCAGAAATTCATTTAAAAAGTAGTGCCCAGGAGTGGGAACGAAAATCACTTTCTAGCCACTTTTTCCTGGTTCACCTTTTGATTGTTCTAACCAAGTAGTTAGAACAATCAAAAACATAAAAACATAATAACATGAACTTAAAAGGAACAGGTGTAGTGGAATAAAACCATAAAGCTACAAAAACTATTAAGTGTGTACAATATGTGCCCATGGGTATGTACACTATATGGACATCAATGGATAAATAAATAACTAAACCAGATAAAGTGACTACAGTATATTGCACTGATGTAATTTACCTGATACAGCAGATGGATGAGAAAAATGTACAGTGTTACTAGTGTTCACTGTAGAGTCTGACAGCAGCAGGAAGGAAAGACCTGCGCAATCTTTCCTTCACACAGACAGGGTGGATCAGTCTGTCACTGAAGCTGATCTCCAGGGCAGACAGGGCATTTTGCAGGGGGTGAGACACATTGTCACATTGTCCAGCATAGATGTTAGTTTAGCCAGGACCCTTCTGTCCCCCACTTCCCTCACTGAGTCCAGAGAACAGCCCAGGACAGAGCTGGACTTCCTGATGACCTTGTCTAGCTTCTTCCTCGCCTTCTCCGTGATGCTGCTGCTCCAACAGACCACACCATACAGGATGGTTGATCCCACCACAGAGTCATAGAAGGTTCTCACAAGTGCCCCCTTCACCCCAAAAGGCTGCAGTCTACTCAGGAGGTAGAGCCAGCTCTGGCCCTTCCTGTACAGCACGTCTGGGCAAGAGAGAAAAGGTGGGTCTTTAATTTGGATTTAAAAATGACAGTAGAAGGGCTGGACCTGATGTGTGGGGGGAGGTCATTCCAGAGCCTAGGGGCAATAATGAAGAAAGCTCTATCACCTTTGACCTTTAAGCGTTAGTGGGGAATGTTGCAATGGTGACCTGAGAGACCTACAATGGTGTGAAAAAGTGTTGGCCCCCTTCCTGATTTTTATTTATTTTTTGCATGTTTGTCACACTTTGTTTCAGATCATCAAACAAATTTAAATATTAGTCAAAGATAACACAAGTAAACACATGCAGTTTTTAGATGAAGGTTTTTATTATTAAGGGAAAACCAAATCTAAAACTCCATGGCCCTGTGTGAAAAAGTGTTTGCCTCCCTGTTAAAAACTAGGGGAGAGAGTGAGCACAAGGTTAGTGACATTCAGTGGTGGACTATACATGTGAGGGGGAAGGAGAGGAAGAGAGGGGAGGGGAGGGGTAGGGGAGCTCAGTGCACCGATGTTCCTGGGGCAGTCTAGACCTATTAACAGCAAAACTAAGGGATGGATCAGGGTTACCTGAAGCCAGCCCTAACTATATGCTTTGTCAAAGAGGAAGGTTTTAAGTCTAGCCTTAAAAGTATAGAGAGTGTCTGCCTCCTGAACCCAGGCTGGGAGCTGGTTCCACAGGAGAGGAGCTTGATAGCTAAAGGCTCTGCCTCCCATTCTGCTTTTGGAAACTCTGGGAACCACAAGTAGACCTGCACTCTGAGAGCGAAGTGTTCTTTTGGAATAATATGGTACTATGAGGTCTTTAAGGTATGAAGGAGCTTGATCATGAAGGGATTTGTATGTGAGAAGAAAGATTTTAAATTCTGTTCTGTATTTTACAGGGAGCCAATGAAGAGAAGCTAATAAAGGAGAACTATGATCTCTCTTGCTAGTTCCTGTGAGGACTCTGGCTGCAGCATGCTGGATTAACTGGAGGCTTTTTATGGAGATACTGGGACATCCAGATAGTAATGAGTTAAAGTAATGTAGCCTTGAGGTAACAAATGCATGGACTAGTTTTTCTGCATCATTTTGAGACAGGATGTTCCTAATTTTGGCAATGTTACGCAGGTGGAAGAAGGCATTTTTGTTTTATGCGTGAGTTAAAAGACATGTCTTGGTCAAAAATAACTCCAAGGATTTTCACAGTAGTGCTGGAGGCCAGGGCCATGCCATCTGAGGTAGCTATAATTTTAGAAAAGTTATTTCTGAGGTTTTTAGGCCCAAATACAATAACTTCTGTTTTCTCTGAGTTTAAAAGTAAAAAGTTACTGGTGATCAGCCTTTATGTCAGTTAGACACGCTTGAAGTCTGGTCAACTGGTTTGTGTTGACAGGTTTCATAGATAGATACAGCTGAATATCATCTGCAAAGCAGTGGTAATTAATAGAGTGCTTCCTAATGACATTTTCTAACGGAAGCATGTACAGGGTGAACAGAATTAGTCCTAGCACAGAGCCTTGTGGAACTCCATAACTAACTTTTGTACGTGTGGAAGGTTCATCATGGACATGAACAAACTGGAATCTGTCTGATAAATAGGATTGGAACCATATTTTTCCTCTGATACCAGTCACTTGCTCCAGTCTCTGTAATAAGATGTTGTGGTTAATAGTGTTGAATGCAGCACTAAGGTCTAGGAGGACAAGCATAGAAACAAGTCCATTATCTGAGGCTAAGAGAAGATCGTTGGTGACTTAACAGTGCTGTTTCTGTACTATGATGTGCTCTAAATTCTGATTGAAAATCTTCAAATAGTTCATTCCTGTGTAAGTGGTCTGATAGCTGCTTAGCAACAGCTTTTTCTAGGATTTTAGAAATAAATGGTAGATTGGATATTGGTCTATAATTAGCCAAGACTCCTGGATCAAGACTAGGCTTTTTGAGTAAGGGTTTGATTACTCCAGTAATCATATCACAGTACAGAAGTAAATATCTTCAGTACATCATAGTACAGAAGTATGAACTGTAGTGAGGGTGCTTTTATTTTGAGAAAATGCTATAGCAAGGCTTTTATTTTGAAAGGAGAAAGAGCTGCAGGAGACTCATGGGACCTTATTCTAGAATCTGGACTTTATTTTGAATATTCCTTATACTTTACAAACATGTAATATTGTCCTATAAATAACTGTAGACTCACCATGTCCTAGGAGCAGACACCATGGCTGACATGGACATGACCTCAATTGGTGCCTCAAGCTGTATGCCAATAACCAATGTCCATTTTAATATTGAGTTGCTGTTTCAGGGCTTTTCTGTTGAGAAAATGCTATTTCAGGGCTTTTATTTTGAAAGGACAAAGTGCTACGGAAGATTCATAGGACCTTACACAAGAATCTGGACTTTATTTTGAATGTTCCTTATACTTTACAAAAAAAATATAATATCTTCCTATTAATGACGACTTTTATTGTGAAAGTCCGAACATGGCCTGCTGGGAGACAACAGCATGGCTGACATTTAAAACAGCCACAGAGTAAATTGCTCTAAATAACTGAGAATGTTCCCCATGTTTAACAGCAGTGGACATTAGGCAGCCAGTCATTCTTAATTACCAACCACAGACAGCTTTGATCTCTGCTATTGCTTTGTGAGCTGTTGCTATGGTGACCTAAGCCCAGAGTGGGAGGGCGACACAGCAGTGACACAGAATTTTACACACGCAGAATGGAGAAGCTGAGAAAACTTCACCTCACAAAATGGAGGACTACAGAAAAACTGTAAGACCTATCAAAATAATTCTTTCACTAACAGTGCCAGGAGGCTTCAACAAAGAGACTGATCCACTTACGAGTTAGAAACAACCTTCATTTGTGTTTTTCACCAGAACTCCTGGAGCTCTTTTATATAGGGAGTGAATGAGAGATAGAGCAGACACTCTGTGGGTTTGGCCACCTGGTGGAAAAACCGTTGGTCCTATCAAAATGAGAACAGCATTACCTGAAAGAAGACAAAGATCTCTACTACTTTGATATATAAATTGTTTATATAGCTGAAAGTTGACACAAGAAGAGAAGAAAAGAGACAAAAAATGTGAAAAGAGCTGAAGAGCAAAAGCTAGAGTGTGTGCTCTCCCATACACACCAATGTAAAATTCAGAGAAAGCCTAAAAAAACCATAAAACATAAACTGCGATTAAAGAAAAACCGTAAAAGATATCAAAACGCTGAATACAATAATAGATAGATATAATAGATATAATAATAATAGATGAATGCCTTCTGACTCCTTTAAAGGTCGAAAGGTGTTTCTAGGTGAAAGTATGCTGACAGTTAAAGCTGAAAGAGGACAAAGTTGAAGGGGATTTTAACGTTCTCTACATTCATTTCTATGGGAAAAGATTCTGACAAAACCTGGAATATCTCTGAAAATATAAAAGATATCACTGAAAAAAGTAGAAGCAACCCACTCATCGAGCTGAAGGCGACGATGCACTACGTCGAACGGTGTAGGACTAGATAGCAACCAAAAAAATGGCAGAATAATAATAAAGAGAAAAAACAAACGAACATATAAATATCATATCATAAATATCATATCATATCATATCCATCATTACCAGCTATCCCGCTTTTCAATTGTTGAATCAATGCAGGGCAGTTGCACCAATCTAGATACAAATCATGAGAAGAAGTAAGGGAACGAAGAAATTCCAAGTTCTCATCTATTGGCTGTGTCATAGGTGGGAATTTGGAAATACTTCAAGGGCTCTTATCTAAACAAGTGTTGGATGTGGGGGGATGATTTTGGGAACAAATTAAAGCTTGAACATTGTTCAGTCAATGCAGGGCAGTTGCATCACTCTACATACGAGTCATGAGGATATATCAGGGAACCAAGAAATTCCAAATTCTCATCTATCTGTGTCATAGACGAGAATTTGGAAGTATGCAAGGGCTCGTATCTCACCAAGAGTAAGGTGGGAGGATGATTCCAGGACCAGATGAAAGCTTGTCAATTGTTTACACAGCAGTTACACCAATCTAGAGACAAGTCATAAGGAGAAGTAAGGGAACGAAGAAATTCCAAATTCTCATCTATTGGCTGTGTTATAGGTGTAAATTTGGAAATACTTCAAGGGCACATAGCTTGTCACTTTCTGAATCAGTGCAGGCATACAAATCATGAGGAGATATAAGTGAACCAAGAAGAGGGCTCGTATCTCAACAACAGTGGGAGGTGGACGGATGATTCTAGGACCAGATGAAAGCTTGTCAATTGTGATGAAAGCTTGTCAATTGTTGAATCAACGCAGGTAAGTTGCGCCACTGTGGATACAAGTCATATCATAATGGCAGTTATAAGGGAACCAAGAAAAGGGCTCATAGCTCAACAAGAGTGGGAGGTCGGAGGGTGATTCCAGGAACAAATGAAAGGTTGTAGTGTTATATGTCTGTATGACCTTGATGCTTTTTAATGAAGATTCCAATTTGACTAGACTATGACTTTGTCAAACTCACTAAGTGTAGATGGTGTTTTGGTGATTACAGAGATGACCATGTGTTCCTTTTGTCAGATGTATGTCCTGTAAATTTAATGGGCCGAGACCTCATGTGTGCACTAAGAGTTGATGTTAAATGTGAGCCCACAGGCATTAACATAACAAGTACAACAGCCAGTCTATATCCCTTCTCTTTGTCACAAATTATTACTCATGGGATCTCATACAGTTCCCTGACATAGATAAATTGTATTCAATGGTGCCACAGATAACACAGGCACCTGCAATCCTACAATGTATTTCTCATGTTTCAGCAGAAAACAGAGATATCACATATGAAGAAGCTTGGACCACAACTGACAAAGACACACTGGAAATAACCTCAGTATTAATTGGACACAACTGTGCAGCAGCTGTAGTAAACCTCTCTAAGTCACAATTAGCTGTGTTTACAGAAAGGGGTATTGTCCCACACATTGCATTAACAAAGCACCCATATCAGTCCTGGGAAGATATAGGTTCGTGGGTTAAAACAGCCCTAGAGGTTACAGAGTGGCAACCACAGTGTGATGGTAGATTATATTGCAAATTATTGAACATTACATCCTGCTCCTTACATATCCAAGTACCAGTTATATGATCTATTCATAGGTTATATTCACAGCATAAAGAAACCTTACTCCTTATGCCTCTGATGGCTGACGAGGAAGCATTACTTTCAACAGTGCCTAGCAAATTGTGGGCTACAAGTAAATTTGATTCTGGGGAAATAAAAGGTGCAACTCCTGTTGTTGTACAGCCAAAGTCTGATTTTAGGCTTTGCAAAAAACAGTATACACTAAGTCCTGAAGCTGTTGAACGTATTGCTCCTGTCATTCAGTCACTAATAGATAAAGGTGCGGAATGTCCTCAGTCACCCTGCAACACCCCCATCTTGCCTGTAAATAAACCAAATGGTAGTTGGAGGCCAGTTCAAGACCTCAGAGCTGTTAATGCAGATATTCACCAAGTGGCTCATACAGTACCAATTGTAATAACACTAGTGTCTCAAATTCCAGGGGATTCAATTCAATTCAATTTTATTTGTATAGCGCCAAATCACAATACAAATCATCTCAAGGCACTTTACAAAAACTAAAACTAAAAACCCAACAATTCCCTTATGAGCAAGCACTTGGCGACAGTGGAGAGGAAAAACTCCCTTTAACGGAAGAAAAAACCTCCAGCAGAACCGGGCTCAGTTTGGGCGGCCATCTGCCTCGACCGGTTGGGGTGAGTGGATAGAGCAGAGAGAAAAGAACAGCAACAATAAACAACAAATAGACACTGCAGGTTGGTGGGACCAGTAACTGCACATCAGCGATATACAGCTCCAGGACCAGGGACACCTGCAGAAGGTACAGAGAGAACAGAAAGAGAGAGGGAGAGAGCACAAACTAGGGGAGAGAGAGAGCACAAGATTAGTGACATTCAATGGTGGAATATACATGAGGTGGGAGGAGAGGAAGAGAGGGAAGGGGAAGGGAAAGGGGGGGGGAGGTCGTCGTTGGTACTCTGTTACTGATGTAGCGAATGCATATTTTAGCATTCCTGTTCATCCTGACTCACAATTCTGGTTTGCATTCACTTTCAATGGTAGACGCTACACATGGACTCACATGCCTCAAGGTTTTTCTTCAAGTCCTACTCTGTTTACAGTGCAGTGGCTGAAAACCTCTCGCATTGGAAGAGTCCATGTGGTAGCACACTAGTTCAGTATGTTGATGACTTGATATGTTCCCCAACAAAGCTAGCATGCCAAACAGACACAGTGTCTCTACTAGGTTTTCTGGCAGAAGAATGGCAGAGGATCCCCAAATCCAGGTGTGAAAAACTTGTTGCATCATTCCCAAGAAGACTCATGGCTGTACTAGCTCAAAAGGGTGTTTCTACTCAATAATGAGCACAGGGTCTGAATACTTATGACCATGTGATATTTCAGTTTTTCTTTTTTAATAAATTTGCAAAAATTTCTACATTTCTGTTTTTTTTCTGTCAAGATGGGGTGCTGAGTGTACATTAATGAGAAATAAAAATGAACTTTTTTGATTTTGGCAAATGGCTGCAATGACACAAAGAATGAAAAATTTAAAGGGGTCTGAATACTTTCCATAACCACTGTAACTGAAAGTGTTAGATTGCCTTCTCACTTATCAACTCAAGCTGCAGAGTTGTTTGCCCTAACCAGAGCTTTCATTTTGGGAACCGGAAAATGCATCACAGTCTACACTGACTCTCAATATGCATTTAATGTTTGTCACAACTTCCATGCTTTGTGGAAAAACAGGTTTCCTCACCTCAACAGGCAAACCTATTGCTCACAGAATTTTCATGATTAATCTTTTAAATGCCTTATTGCTCCCTACTTCAGTAGCAGTGTGCAAATGCCAGGCCCACACTGGTGCTAGTAATCATGTCTCACAGGGGAATGCAACTGCGGATGGAGCAGTTAAGGCACCAGCAAACTCACTTGTCTCCCCAAGGCTTGGGTCAAAAGAACACAAAGGGTTAACAGCAAACAAGACGAAACTGAAACCTGGGACTCGGACACTAACTAAGAAACACACAACACAGAAACACACGGAACACGGTCTGGTACACACTCAGGGAACGCAGACTCACACGGAGAACACAGAAACGGTCTGGTCGCACACGCACGGGGAACACATACTCACACGGGGAACTCGGGACCCGGTCTGGTCACACACGCACGGGAACACAGACTCACATGGGGAAATCAGGAACGGTCTGGTCACACGCTCACGGGGACACAGACTCACACAGGGAAATCAGGAACGTTCTGGTCACACGCTCACGGGGACGCAGACTCACTCACAGGACACAGAAACAGAAGAGGGTCTGGTCACACACACTCACGGGAACGCAGACTCACTCACAGGCAGACAGAACATACAGACTAGGTAAACTCAACAAAGAAACTCAACAACATGAACACGGTTACTTAACAGATGAGGGGGTCGAAGATGAAAATCCAGACAGGGCAAAAAACACGGACAGGGCTCGAACGGAAGAATGTCACTGGACTTAGAATCATTGAAAATGACAAACAACCTGGCAAAGAACTAAGGGAAACAGAGGGGTATTTAACTCAGGGGAGAAAACAGGACACAGGTGAAAATAATCAACATCAAAACAATGTAAAACAACTGGACTTTACTGAACTCACTCCATGTAATGGCTACAAATATTGCTTAGTAATATTGGATATGTTTTCAAAATGGATTGAGTGTTTTCCATGCAGAAATGCTACTGCTGTTTCAGTGGCAAAGGCATTACTGAAAGAAATCATTCCACAATGGGGACTCCCTTCCAAACTAAGTAGCAATAATGGATCACATTTTGTAAATAATGTGATACAAAGTCTATCAGTAAGTCTTCAGATTAATTTGAAAACACATTGTGCATACCATCCAGCTAGTGGTGGTGCAGTTGAAAGAGCTAATCAGACACTGAAAACCAAACTTACAAAATTAATGGCTGACACAATTGTCATGGGTAAAAGTCTTACTTTTAGCACTAATGTTTATGAGAGGCCACCCACATAAAACAACTGGACTCTCTCCTTATGAGATACTCACTGGACAACTCATGCGAATGACAAATACGCCTTTCCCCCAGAATAAGTTAACTTTAACAGGAATGGATGATGAGATGTTACAATACTGTTGTGCACTTAACCAGACATTCAAGCTCATTTTCCCTAAGGTAAAAGCTGCCCTTCCTGAGCCTGTGGTAGGACAACTCCATACCATCCAGCCAGAAGACTGGATAGTGGTTAAAGACCTTAGGAGGAAGCATTTGAACCAGCCCCGTTGGACAGGACCATACCAGGTGCTACTGACGACCCCAACGGCTGTCCGGATTGCAGAGAAGGATACGTGGATTACCCTACTGATGATGTGTTGTTGCAATAGTAGGGTTAGGGTTAGGGTCGGGTTGAGACAACAACGAGGAGCTGAGAAGATGCACAGACTTTGGGTGCTGTTAGCAGTTTTCATCATTGGAGTGATCACCACTGAAGCCATAATTCAGACTGCATTCAGAACAGACAAAACCACGAAAGGAAGAAGAAGCAAAGACATGTCATCCAAACTCCCAGAAGATGATATCTTACAGGCAAACAAAGAACTCTTAACAGTTGTTTGAACAGTCTGAGTGGAAACCTTGGGGGTTTGACGTAGAGGAAGTGCTATCTCAACCCTCTGTTCATGTTAATAGTTGGTATTCCTACATTCAGTGGCATAAAAACAACCTTTATGGACCTTATTCTAATATTCTAGCTATTCAGGGTTCTCCTGAAAGTTGGCATTCAGCATTGCCCTTGTTTGGACCCTGTTATTAGTTTAGTACAGTCTTTTACAAAATATACATCTGTGAGTGATCACAGCAGGCAATACTGTAAATATTCCCATCGAATGTGGTATGGTGCAACCGCATATGCATATGGACATACACAGGAACAGAAATCTATTTATTTATCATGTGTAGATTGGTTTTGTGATTACATGTTACCTGCACCATTTCCATTGAATTCTATTCTAGCTGACCCTGTTGAAGTACCTATGCAACCCACAAAGATTTCACATTCAGTATGTTTGTGTTCAAATGGCACAGGGCAGTTTATGGGAATATCACGATGTACAAACCCTGTTGCAGGTCTTACAAGTCGGACAATCATAACTGCACATGGGACTAAGCACCAGCCAGCTTCTGGTTCAGTAAATATCACTTTCAAAGATGGACAGACAATACTAATAAATGATTTCCTTCATGCTCCTGCATATATGGGTATACCGCCTATTGGAAATTTTTATTGGCTTTGTGGGAACAGAGCATTTCTTTTCCTACCGTCAGGATGGTCAGGATGTTGCTATTTTGTTAATCTTACAATTGTTAACTTAGCCTTAGTTCCTGTTAATTTAATGCATAATGTAAACCACATTGAGAAGCGAGAGGTAGCAAAATTCGAAGCTTTCTATTGGCGTATTTCTTGGGGAATTGGGTTGGTACGGTGTAACATTTTAGCTGATCACATTGACAATATTACCTATTCAGTGTCTGCATTTGCCAATGAAACTATAAAAGGTTTTTATTTACTTCAAGCAAATGACAAATCTCATAGACTAACATTATTAAAATATGAAATGGCTTTAGACTATCTTTTAGCCAAAACTGGAGGCATGTGTTTAACTTTAAATTTGACAGGAGATGCTTGCATCACTCTCATTCCTGACAATTCTGATAATATGACAAATGTTATAGCAACTTTACAATGGATTCGGGATGCTTTTGGGCCATCCAAATCTGCAGGTTTCAGTTTTAGAAATTGGTTATCGGATAAGTTTGGTCCTTGGGGTGCTGGAATTGTGCAAATTTTAATCCCTGTAGTTATTATGTTTGGTATGCTCATGTGTTTTTGTACATGTGCACTCACTTGCATGTGGACCCTGATGTATAAATGGTTAGGAGGAGTAATTGGAGGAGAATACACGTCACTTTATGTTAACTTACCAACTGAATCAACAAATACTGCTGAAATACAGTTGAATGATTGGGCCACAGGAAACCCATACAATGACAGTGATCTAGATATAGAAAGACCCTGACTAATAATGTAACATTTTGTTTCCTTTGATTGCTAATGTCTTCTCTTGAATGTGTTGACACTTTGTGTCAAAAGGGGGGATTTTGGGGGTTTTACACCAGATCAAAGGGTCACTTGGATATTGACTTAAACCATTTGTTGCATGTACCATTTGTTGTATGTAGTTTTGTCTGTTTTATTGGGTTAGTGTTTTAGGGTAGAGGGTTGTAAATGCCAACTGCCAACAATTTGTTTTCTTTGATGGTAAGAAGGCTGAAGATAGATACCTGAACAAACATGTGGGCTCTGTTCAAGATTAGTCCACCCCTTTCTTGTCAAACATATATAAACCTGAATACTATAACACAAAGTCAGGGAATACTTGGAGAAGTCTTCTCTCCATGAGCATGAAATTAAACCTGAGATGATTCATCACACTTGTGTTTGTTCCTGAGAATTAGGCATAATTAGGAATAATTTCCTTAGGCAATTCTTTTTTTGTTTTTATTCAGATTTTTGATGTTGTTTAAGCACTTTCTGCTGGTTCCCCTTATGGTCCTGCAGTGTGATGCTAAGCTGCACACGCTTGCACCTATGAAACCATGAGAAACCCTTACATTCTATTGACTGTAATGGGTTCCTTTCTTCCATGCTTTCATCTCAAAATGTCATTACATTTAAGCATTTTGATTCATCCATCCATCCATTCATCCATCTTCTTCTTATCTTATCCATTATTCTTATCCGGGGCCGGGTTGCGGGGGCAGTAGCCGAATCAGGGATACCCAGACTTCCTTCTCCTTGGACACTTCCTCTAGCTCTTCCGGGGGGACACCGAGGCGTTCCCAGACCAGCGTGTCCTGGGTCTTCCCCAGGGCCTCCTCCCAGTGGGACATGCCCGGAACACCTCCCCAGGGAGGCGCCCAGGAGGCATCCAAAACAGATGCCCAAGCCACCTCAACTGACTCCTCTCGATGTGGAGGAGCAGCGGCTCTACTCCGAGCTCCTCCCGGGTGACTGAGCTCCTCACCCTATCTCTAAGGGAGCGCCCGGCCACCCTGCGGATGAAGCTCATTTCAGCCACTTGTATCCGCGATCTTGTGCTTTCGGTCATGACCCAAAGCTCATGACCATAGGTGAGAATAGGAACGTAGATTGACCGGTAAATCGAGAGCTTCGCCTTCCGGCTTAGCTCCTTCTTCACCACAACGGACCTTCCGTCTGTCAATCTCATGCTCCGTCCTTCCCTCACTCGTGAAGACGACCCCGAGATACTTAAACTCTCTCCCCTGGCCTGGAAATGGTAAACCACCTTTTTCCGGTTGAGTACCATGGCCTAGGACTTAGAGGTGCTGATTCTCATCCCAACCGCTTCACACTCGGTTGCAAACCGCCCCAGCGCACACTGGAGATCCTGGCTCGATGGAGGCAACGGGACAACATCATCTGCAAAAAGCAAAGATGAAATCCTGTGGTCCCCGAACTGGACTCCCTCCGGCCCCTGGCTGCGCCTAGAAATTCTGTCCATAAAAGTAATGAACAGAACCGGTGACAAAGGGCAGCCCTGTCAGAGTCCAATGTGCACTGGGAACAGATCTGACTTACTACCGGCAATGCGAACCAAGCTCCTGCTCCATTTGTACAGAGACCGGATAGCCCTCAGCAAAGGGCCCCGGACCCCATACTCCTGGAGCACCTCCCACAGGATGTCACGAGGGATCCGGTCGAATGCCTTCTCCAAGTCCACAAAACACATGTGGACTGGTTGGGCAAACTCCCATGAACCCTCGAGCACCCTTGAGGCTCAACCATGTCAACCATGACAGCCCAACAACATCCAGAGACTTGAGGTACTCGGGGCGGATTTCATCCACCCCCGGTGCTTTGCCACCGAGGAACTACCGAACTACCTCAGTGACTTCGGCTTGGGTGATGGATGGATCAGCCTCCGAATCCCCAGCCCCTGCTTCCCTTATGGAAGACGTGTTGACGGGATTGAGGAGATCCTCGAAGTATTCCTTCCACCATCTGACAATATCCCCAGTCGAGGTCAGCAGCTCCCCACTTCCACTGTAAACAGTGTTGGTAGGGCACTGTTTCCCCCTCCTGAGGCGCCGGACGGTTTGCCAGAATCTCTTCGGGGCCGACAGGTAGTCCTTCTCCATGGCCTCACCGAGCTCCTCCCATACCCGAGTTTTTGCCGCCTTCACCGCCTGGGCTGCAGCACGCTTGGCACGACGGTACCCGTCAGCTGCTTCGGGAGTCCCACAAGCCAACCAAGCTCGGTAGGACTCCTTCTTCAGCTTGACGGCATCCCTTACCTCCAGTGTCCACCGCCGGGTTCGGGGATTGCCACCACGACAGGCACCTGAAACCTAATGGCCACAGCTCCTAGCCGCCACGTCGACAATGGAGGTGAAAAACATGGTCCATTCGGACTCAATGTCCCCAGCCTCCTGGGTCTGGTAGAAGCTCTCTCGGAGGTGTGAGACCCCTCTGACAGCGGGTTCGGCCAAACATTCCCAACAGACCCTTATTGTGGTGGAGGGGTTTGCGTGCCCGTATGATCTTAGGAGCTATGTGCCCCTGGCAGGGTCTCCCAAGGCAAACAGGTCCTAGGTGACGGACCAGACTAAGAGCGGTTCACTGACCTCTTATGAAGCGAAAACTGAGGACTGTGACGTTGCCCGGCATGGCGAAGCCAGGGCCCCACCCTGGAGCCAGGCCTGGGGTTGGGGCCCATTGGCGAGCGCCTGGTGGTTGGTTCTCTCCCCATGGGGCCCAGCTGGGCAAAGCCTGAAAGAGTGACATGCGGCTGCCCTTCTGTGGACCCACCACCCGCAGGAGGATCCATAAGCGGCTGGTGCTTAGTGGATCGGGTAGTGGTCGAGGATGGGGACCTCGGCGAACCGATCCCTGGATGCTGAAACTGGCTCTAGGGACATGGAATGTCACCTCACTGGGGGGGAAGGGGCCTGAGCTTGTGCGGGAGGTCGAGCAGTACTGACTAGAGATAGTCAGGCTCACCTCCATGCACAGCCTGGGCTCTGGAACCCAGCTCCTTGAGAGGGGCTGGACTCTCTTCTACTCTGGAGTTGCTCGCGGTGAGAGGCAGCGAGCTGGTGTGGGCTTGCTCCCCAGCTTAGTGTGTTGGAGTTTTCCCCCCAGAGTGAAAGGGTCGTTTCCCTGCGCCTTCGGGTTGGGGATAGGTCTCTCACTGTTGTTTCGTCCTATGGGCTGAACAACAGCTACTTGTTTTGAATTCAAAAATCATCGTGATAATAATATAATGCATTTTCTAAAATCAATAGGATGCTGCCAGGAATAATACACAGAGGCTTCTTTTCAACTCATTTACACTCAAAACGTGAAATGCACACATTACCTGGAAAACTATGCCATGCATGAACCACCAAACTGAGCACTGCAAATGAATTGAAATGAACGGATTTAGACTCAAAGGAAAGTCTGTAATTTGTTGCAACAGTGCGGTTATTTCCTCTGATTGATTTTTACAGCAGACGCGTCTCTCAATGTCCTATACAGCTTCACATTGTTGCACAGTCATAACTACATGAAGCGGTACAATGGATATGTTAAATTGGATTGGATATGGAGGTGTGGATGTGGGTGAAATCTCTTAACCTCTGTAACCCCTTGGGCAAAGCTTCTTGTTTTGAATTCAAAAATCATTGTGCTAATATGCTAATGTGTTAATGAGCATGGCCCCACCCCGAAAAGGGATGAGACTTCTACTGGTGATTTCGGTATTTTATTTCTTTGTCAACCTTGATCCTTATTTCAATTCAACTTCATCGAGGGTAAGAGCTGAAAATACATAAAGCTGGTATAATTCTTTAGCTTAGTTTACACTTCACACATACTAGCTTAATTACTGTGATAAGCATTTACACACGACAAACATATACATACACAATACATCATTAGGCTACATCACTCTACAATATACATCGACAAAAATGTTTATATACATCATACATCATATACATCATATACATACTTGACTTAACCAACCCACCTTGTGTCTTCCAGCGCAAAATTGTTTTACTATTGCTACGTCACGATTAACCCTTTTCCGTCTTGATTAACTTTGGATAGCAAGTTACCGTAATCAAACAGCGCTAGATAGGAAGTGTGCCCTTAAAAAATAAAAGAACACAGCATACAACGGGAAGTCAACCGTTTCACTATAAAATAAAATAATTATCCCAAAATAAATTATGCCTTAGAAAAATGTACTCTCGGTCATTAACACTCCCACCAAAATTATGAGTGTTAGAACAACAATTAATGATTTTTTCAGAAATAACCCTGACATAGGGGTTACCTATGTTACTTACTCTAACACCGGAACTACTGTGTGTAGTGGATGCTCTAAAACTGAATGCTTTACTATTCAGTCTCTTATCTCCAAGAGGTTTTCACTCTTCATCCATCCTTTCCGCCGAGTCTCTAGGACTCTTCCCAGTTTCCATTCAACTCTGGGTAACAGTTCATCCACATCCAACACAACATCACCTACCTTTAGATTCCTTTGGGTGAGCGCCATTTTTGCCTTGCAATGATGTTGTGAACATATTGCCTTCTCCAACGGCACCAGAACTGCTCTGCTAAAAACTCTCTTTTTTCCACATAGGTCTTCCCTTGGGAATGAGGCAGGAGAGGGCAGGGCTGCACATGGTTTTTATGTGGAGCAGGTGACTGAGGGAAAGCGGTTCTAAGCTGTCAGGGTTACTCAGATTGTCTACACTCTGTTGTTGACTATGGCCATTGCTTCATAGAATAAAGTCCTTAATGAAGCATCATTGAGTTTAGCATGAGCAAGTGATAAAGTGGTATTCTGACTGTCTTTATTTGATGCATCCCACTCCCCACGTGACTGGAATGGGGTGCATTCATCACAAAGTCACATTGTTTTTGGGACAGTCTGTGTGTCTAGTTCTTTTAGGGCTGCTTTAAACTCATTTTGAGCACCAACAGAGTTTGTTCTATTGCCACATTGTATTTGGCAGATTGTAATTGCAATTAATAAACATATCAGTGGACATGTCCTCTAACAGCTCTGTATGAATAGCACAGGAACAAAAGCATGTAAATAAAAGTCTATACCGTTTGTGTTGTTTCTGTGGTTACAAACGGACCAAAACTGTCCATACCGCAGTATGTGAAGGGCGGAGAGGGCTCTAGGCGTTCTGCAAGTAAGTTGCTCATTCTTTGACCCTCTGGAGCTTTGCGTAATCTGCGGCAGATGACACAGTGACGAATGAATGAAGCAACAGTTCTGCTCATTCCAGAGATCCAGTAACCGCTTGATCTGATTTCATTTGTCTTGAATCCATTTCCTTGGTGCTTTATTTTGTCATAACAGTGAAATATTATGTTTGACTACGTAACGTTCTTTTCACAATGGGGTGTTTGAAAGAGTCGTTTGTTGGTGAATGTTGAAGTTTCCCTCCCAGAGGGAGTCAGAAAGACAAGCAGTATGTGTGACTTTTGTTAACTTTGTCTGTACCTTTCTGACTTCTGGATCTCCTATGACCAGATCTAGCTCAACAATTCAGGGGTGGGTAATTCCTTTTCCCACGGGAAGGTGGGGCCAATGAATTGATTAGCTCAGTTACCTTTAAACCCCTGGATTCACTATCAGCTGAGTTCGCTTTTGATGGCATGTAAAAACTGGGAGCTGGTAATTTGTCTGATTTTTTGAACTCTGTTTGCTACAAAAGTGTGGAAACGATGTGCATCATGGTTTATGTAGCCTAGTCCAGAAATGTTCTTTCATTGAGGCATAACTTAGTTCCTCTCTCAACATGTTACTGTTACTGTGGTGGAGAATTTATTACTGTTAGTTGGTTCGGTAATTGGTGTAATTGCGAAAGGTGCACCAGTTAGAATGCACGTATGAACCCAGACAATGATGAGCCAGTTGAAACTTCGAAGGGGCTTTAATACTGAAGTGTATGTGGGTGTGTGTATGGTTCTGCAACAACACAAAACAACCAAATATTGGTACAGCTCACATGTACAAATGGTACAAATAAACATGAGGAGTAACCCTAATATAATCCTAATAATAACTAAATAAGTGACACTCATAGATTAGCTAAACACATCGACCATCCCTCTCACAGTTAGCTTAGCTGCTAATCATATCCATGCTATAGAACGAAGGAATTATCAACATTCTATGAGGCCTACATAAATCATAATCACACTGTAATCATTATTGCAGCGGCAAACCAACCCACCTGTCTTATGGACGCACACTAGGTACACACACAGTAAGCACCGAACTTAACATCCCACTGCTATTTATGTGTCAAACTCCAGTTTCCTCAAACTACTCAACAACCGGCCACGCCCCTAGTGGCCGTTCTGGGCATTGCAGTCCTGCCTTTAGCACAGTTACTGAAACAGCAGCGGGTGTCAGTTCAAGTCTGGGGATCATGGTCAGTTTAATGGGAGAAACATGGGCCTTTGCTATTACTAGGGAGCAATGAATCTCACCTTTAACGTTTCTGGCTCTGAAGTAGGTGCACTGTCCATAACCACTTGAGCTTGCATCTGAAAAGTGGTGCAATTCCATTTCTTTAGCCTCTCCAAACCTTTAGGTAAGTAACAACGAGTTATTTTTAGATTTCCCAGATTTGTAAAGTCCCTTTGCCAACTCTCCCTTTACTTTAGTGGGTCTGGTAAGGGATCGTCCCAGCCAATACCGTGTTGGCACATTTCTTGCAGGATTCCTCTTCCGTTTAACACATATGGCGCTAAGAATCCAAGTGGGGCATAAATGATGAATGTCTTTAGTGTTTGTGTTAACAGCACATTCAGATGGAAGAATGCTTTGCCAAACAGTGTGACTGTTAGAAATAAACTTATGTAGCCGGTGGTTACCTTTGCTGCATATCTCTCTGGCCTCCTGCACCAACTGTATTGCTTCTATCACTGTGTTTGTGCTTGTAACTCCATCATCCACATAAAAGTCCTTTTCTATGAACTGTGATCCTGCTGGATGTGATCGGTTCTGCTCTTTTGCCAAATATTTTAGTCCATAATTTGCACAACCTGGAGACGATGCTGCCCCGAAAAGGTTTACCATCATTCTGTACATTTGAGGCTGTAGCATCGTTTTTCCATCACAGGAAAGGCAGATAGTCCCTGTCCCTTTCTTGGACACGAAATTTCTTGGAACATCTTCTCTATATCGCACATTAGAGCAATCAGATAATGTCTAAACGCCAGTTAGATAGATAGCGACCAACCATGCTCCATCCTATATCGGTTTGTAATGCAAATGGCTCATTATCTTTTCCGAGCAAAACCTGTTTGGGAGTTAGAGATCTGTGACAGTTAAATTCAATGAGGAGTCCAATGCCACAGCTCAGGAGAGGTGGCATTATATCAACAGTCTCTTTCATGTGAGGCCATTGCTTTGCCGTTTCATTGTAGGGTGATGGTCATAGATGGAATACAGTCTTTAGTGTATAATGGTGGAAGGTCAATGTGAGTCAATGTCACACGCAGTCCTGTTATTCTCTGACTTTTGACCATAGCCGTGGAGAACCCAAGAACCCTTTCCTTCTTTGGAAAATTATGAACTACGCATTAACCCTTCCGCAACCCTCCACTACCTCTACCACCTCCTCCTCTGACATGACATGCTGTGGGGAGAACACCGGGGGATGGGATGGGATGGGATGGGATAGGAGGGGATAGGGGGGTGTTTTAAAATCACAGAGCCGAGCCTAGCCTAGCCTCTTGACGACGGGCCGGGGTCGGTCTGACCCCGCGAGGGCTCGGGGAGGAGAGGAAAGAGGAAAAGGAAAAAGGGAAAAGGAGAGACTCTACGGCACTACGTCAAACCGACCCCGCTAGCTAGGAAAGAAAAGGAGAGCGTTTCTCAAGCGGCGGTGTGGGGTCCCGAGGACCCCATCGGGAGGGCACAGGGAGGAGAGGAGAGGAGAGCCTCTCCACGAAGTGCCGGGGTCATATCGACCCCGTGAGGGCAAACTAGTCTTTCTTTTCTAATAAGGATTACTTCCACCACTTCTGCTGCTATAGTGGATGTGGTTGTCTCGAGAGGAGATTGGCACGATCACCGTCTTGACGTTATCCCGGCGGTAGTCTGAGAGAACCGCGCTGTGCTTCTCCTTGAGCACAGTGGACGTGAGCACCATTGTCACGACGTACATGGCATAGATGATGATGTTAAACACGGCGATCGCGCACTCCATGTTATGGAGCCTGCCTTCATCTCTGATCAGCAGCCAGTAGAGTAGCTCCATGCAACCCGCGATCACGGACATGAACAGCTCCACGTTCATCATGATGAGACAGGCGAACACGGTACAGGTGCTCTTACTCAATTCACGGGCTCCGTGCTCGATCCCCGAGTTGTCCAGCTTGCGTTTGCTCTTGGCGGCGAAGAAGCCGACCATGGCCAGGCAGCCCAGGGTGATCAGGGCTATGCTGGCGTAAATGTACGCGTACTCATGCTCGGGCCTGCCCGTGTCAAGAGTGATGCTCCCGTATCCTCTGGTGCCATGCCTGCTGTCTATGAAGTACAGGATGTTGTTGTGTAAGGTGAGAAACCCTACGATCAGAGAGGTGATCACGGCTATGGCCGCACCTAGCTTGCCTCTGAATTGGGCAGCGCTCAGGATTGGGGCAGACGCAGCGGACAGCTTGCCTCCGCTGAACAGCTCCTTGCGCGTTGAGATCAGAGACTCGAAGCCTCCCGCGAGGCCGGTCCTGCCGCGCTGCATCTCGATTACCTCTGCTCGTCTCAACGCTCTCTGTGTCGAAACTGGATCGATCGGAAGCCGACGTGGGTCGCTTGTGTTATGTTGCACACCTTAATGGTCTTTACTCTGCTGCCGCCATTCGATAGGCAAATGCGGTCTGGGCTGAGTGGAACTCGCGGTTGTACGTAGGTTTGAGCTTAACATTTAATACGATGAAGCTCCCGGACCCGGTCGTCAAGTTCGAGAATTTGTGCGCCTGGTCGATCATGGACCACTGCCAGTACAGAGTGCATGGGATCACAGAGACGTTGGACTCGATCGCGTGTCACAGAAAACGAGTGCGAACGCGTGCTCACAGCAACATGATATGCATAGATTTGTTCGTGAGGATCCTGCTCGAATTGAACGAGGACCCCGAGACATTGTTCTAACTTCTTCACTTCTTACCGGCTAGGGAGCAAGCTTCGCTGCAGCAACATGGATCTGCTGGGCACCATCGGAAGCAACAGAGCCGAGTTACCGCAGGAACTGTTGTCGGCGCGCGGACGAAATGTTTTCTCGTCGAGATTCGCTTAGACAGAACTGGCCACCCTGATATTGTACGTGCCCAAACAGAACAAGGTAGTATTGCTCCTGAGCACTCGGCATTCGTAAGGTGAAATCGACGAAACGTGTGTGAGGAGGAAGCCTCGAGGTGTGGACAATCTAGACAAGCTGCTAGCTACCTACAGCTATAGGCAGATGGTAAAGTGATGGCCCGTCACTTTGTTACACAACATCATCGACGTGTCTGCGTACAACGTGTACGTGACATGGAGAGAAACGCACCCGGAATGGATGTCCGGAAACTGTAATCGCAGGAGGCTGTTTTTGGAGCAGCTCGGCAAGGATCTGGTCACACCGCTCATACTGCGTAGGGAGCACGTGCCCCGAGCAGAGCCAGCGCGCGCATTGGTGACCACAATGAGAGGGACTCGATTTAATTCAATTTAATTTGTATAGCGCCAAATCACAATACAAATCATCTCAAGGCACTTTACAAAAACTAAAACTAAAAATCCAACAATTCCCTTATGAGCAAGCACTTGGCGACAGTGGAGAGGAAAAACTCCCTTTAACGGAAGAAAAAACCTCCAGCCAAACCGGGCTCAGTTTGGGCAGCCATCTGCCTCGACCGGTTGGGGTGAGTGGATAGAGCAGAGAGAAAAGAACAGCAACAATAAACAACAGATAGACACTGCAGGTTGGTGGGACCAGTAACTGCACATCAGCGATATACTGCTCCAGGACCAGGGACACCTGCAGAAGTTACAGAGAGAACAGAGAGAGAGGGAGAGAGCACAAAACAGCAACAATAAACAACAGATAGACACTGCAGGTTGGTGGGACCAGTAACTGCACATCAGCGATATACTGCTCCAGGACCAGGGACACCTGCAGAAGGTACAGAGAGAACAGAGAGAGAGGGAGAGAGCACAAACTAGGGGAGAGAGAGAGAGCACAAGGTTAGTGACATTCAATGGTGGAATATACATGAGGTGGGAGGAGAGAAGAGAGGAGAGGGGAAGGGAAAGGGGGGGGGTTAGGGTAGGGGAGCTCAGTGCACCGATGGTCCTTGGGCAGTCTAGGCCTATAGCAGCATAATTAACCCTCTGGGGTCGACGCACGCGCCGGCGCGTTTTGACGCATCTTTTTCTGATAAGGCCGAAACAAACTTAAATTACTCCGTCAATTCTGATTGTACAGATAAAAGAAGTCCGCTTCATGTAGTTATGTCTGTGCAAAGAAACGAGTCGCAGCTGTTACTGAGCAGTGGTTGTCATCGTTTATTGAACGAGACTGAATCATTCAAATCTGTAAAGGGTCTAGTTTTAGTGGTATACCATCATAATAACAACAAAACGTTGTGCTTTTTTTAAATAAAGAAAGCCGACAGGGTGCGCTCTCGGACTTTTCTGTCTCTGCCATTTCTCTTCACAGACGCGTAAATAAAACAACCAGAATCTCAGCGAATACTTGAAATAGTTCATTCCTGTGTACAACCCCAGGTCGATTCTATAGACGCCTCTGGCGACCGTCACCTTGCACGAACTGACCTTAGTGGATCCCGCATAGACCTCGCAGTTCGAGGACCTACACTGTTCGCATCACAGCACGATGCAGTCCTTCAGAGTCTGGCGCGTCTGGCATTGTACCTTCTGAACGTCTTTGTGACCTCGACATTTGTAGGATACCTTGATGTCGTCCGAGCCGTAATGCTTCAGCGCGAGTCCGTTCAGGTCTCCAAAGACGATTCTGCTGTGATCGTCCTTTTTGCTGTACCCTCTGAACAGTCTCATGTCCGTTTCACACCACAGGCCTGACACACCAGTTGTTTGTAGTCTTTGTAGGTGGATGTGGGTTTCACCGAAGAGTCGTCCACTGTGACCCGACTGTCGTCCAGGCACTGCGCGCTGTAGGTTTTCTTGCTTGAGCCGGAGCCGGCTGCATATGAGAATATGCAGAGGGAGATGATTAAATGAAGCGATGTTTTCTCCATCGCGGTGACTCTCATAAGCGGGGTTTCTGTTCAGAGATTCGATTGATTTGTTCAATGCATGAAATGACACTAGGGCAAGTGAATTTATAGGCTTCTCATAGAAAGTCCCTTATGAGTCATCAGGTCAAAACCCAGTAAGACACTGAGCTACGGTCGGACGGTTTGCATGGAGGTCGGACGGTTTGCCTGGAGGTCGGACGGTGTGCATGGAGGTCGGACGGTTTGCATGGACGTCGGACGGTTTGCATACTGGTCGGACGGTTTGTATGCTGGTCGGACGGTTTGGATGCTGGTCGGACGGTTTGCATGCTGGTCAGACGATTTGCATGCTGGTCGAACGGTTTGCATGGAGGTCGGACAGTTTGCATGCTGGTCGGATCCTGAGAATCAGAAAGTGAGAATCTCAGGTGTTTTCCGTGAGACTAAATAGATATAGAGCCAACTGACAGCTGTAGCCCTGTGTTGCAGATGATTCTGGCATGCTGGCAACGGAACACATAGCCTGAGACCGCTTCTCAAAAAGCAATGTTGAGGATACATCTGCTCCTCCTGTACTCCTGAGACTCATAATAACAACAGGATAGATATACATATTCTTTTAGTGGGACTATCATGAGCTCCGACACGGTTTTGGTGTAAGAGTTCAAAGTCCCTCCATAGTTCTCGGCCGCCGACTTACAGTGAGCGTCGTAGGCCTCGTATCTGAGGCATCTGCCCTTGCTGTCGCCGCTGCGACGTGTCAAACGATCTCCTTGGGGTTCGCCGAATCTCTCGGTCCTCCTCTCCCTCCGTGTCCTCCATCCTGTTGCCTTCGACAGAGCGTCTGCGTCCGTTCCACTTCACGGATTCCCAGAAAAAAGAAGAGCGATTTCCGTAACCATCTTTGGTTTCATCATCGGCGTCGAGAGCCGGGTGTCCTTCTGACATGCACTCCTCGCTGTCACTGTGCACGAGGTTGACGCGTCCCCGGCATGCCTCGGTCTGATCCCAGCGACCGGCCTCCAGGTATTCATCATCTGTACTCATGCTCGCGTCATCGTGCTGTACGCTAGGGCTATTCCTGTCGGGTTCAACGAGTCATTCCAGTTGGCGTTCATCATCCACATCCTCCAGCACATCCTCCAGCTCATCCTCTTTGACACACTGCCGCGAAGCCACGGCCTTTTCATATTTTTCAAAAGCAGCTTCGATCGCAGAGAGCAGGGCCGTGGGCAAAGAAATGCTGGAATGATGGAACGACGAATCTCTCCTCCACAGGGAACGCGTAATCTCCATCGTATAGAATTGGAGATGATGATGAACAAACGGTCGAAGAGAGTTACCCGAAGCAGAATTGGTCAACTGGTCCACCCGTGTGATAAGTACATTTTCTGCATGTACGCGTATCTCCGAACAGGCAACTGGATCCCAAGTGGGTTAGCAGGTACGCGGCCAAGTGCACTCGAGGTCTACTCGAGAGAAGCCGAACGGAGAGCGTCGCCTAGTCCTCTAGGAGTCTCGAGCCCATCTCCCCTGTACGCCGAGTGCTTTGGGTTGCGCAGCGGGATCCCGGAGAACAGCCAGCAGTACCTGAAGTGAATCCTGAGACTGGAGGGACGGAGCTCCTCTCTGGGCGAGTGACAGGCCAAAATACTGTTCGTGATGCATTCCACCGGACATAGCTGGATACACGAGTGGTCATCCTCTTCGTTCTCATCCTCCCTGAGATCGGTGGGGATCAGCCATTTGAATCTCAGGGCGTTGTTAACCCTCTGGGGTCTGAGGGGGTTTTTGGGGCCTGGACAAATTTTGACATGTCCTGACATTTGTGCTTTTTTCAGTGTTTTTTTAAACATATTAATGTCTAATGTCTAATAACACTGTAATCAGCACAAAATTGGCTACAATAATATGTGAGCAGCAAGTTTATACATTATTATTATGCATGGCTAGTGAAAAACTAAAATTTTTTTACTCACTGAAATAAGACCATAAAACACAAACAGAACATTGGTTCACAAGACTTTGGAGACCTGCATGTTGTAGGCTAAAGTGTTTACTTCAGAGTGCTGTGAATGTCATCTTGTTCACACATTCACAGTAAACAATACACTGATTTAAATTTTCTAAGACACTTTTTGTCCAGAAAGGCCATATGCAAGAGGGTGTGTCTGAGGATGAATAGTCATGTGATTTACCTGAGAACACAAAAGATGCACTGAACGACCAGGCATAATGAGCCTTTCAGTCAATGTAGATGGGACGGATTAGTGCAGCACAATACAACACAATGAGGAGCCAAACGATCCTCATTTGAGTTAAAATCAGTGTTTTTACTCTGAGGACAAGCTAAACTATTTGTCTATTTTATTTTGTGTCATTTCTCAGGGGTGTGCACATATTTACCTGGTTCACCTGAGATTATTTACATGTGAACAGTGGACAGTGTACAAGGCGGGACCGCATTACCTGTAATGAGGTGAGACAGGAAAAAACTGACTTCTCCTTACGTTCATACGGATTAAATAAAAAGTGATGATTTGTTTTTGACTTGAATTATTTCACTCAAAAGAAAACATTTCAAGCTTTCTAGCCATATAATTCTTATTTTTATGAGCCAAGTATTCGCTGAGATTCTGGTTGTTTTATTTATGCGTCTGTGAAGAGAAATGGCAGAGACAGAAAAGTCCGAGAGCGCACCCTGTCGGCTTTCTTTATTTAAAAAAAGCACAACGTTTTGTTGTTATTATGATGGTATACCACTAAAACTAGACCCTTTACAGATTTGAATGATATACTTCTTTTATCTGTACGATCAGAATTGACGGAGTAATTTAAGTTTGTTTCGGCCTTATCAGAAAAAGATCCGTCAAAACGCGCCGGCGCGTGCGTCGACCCCAGAGAGTTAACGCACCGAGATGATATCGGTTGGTTGCTTGGAGCGCGGGCGAAGAATCCCACTTGATGCTCTGCGTCCGCGGTGCCTATCGGGGTTGTGGTGGACTGCATATAATCTAGGTTGTACAAGGACCATGGAGATGAAGAACGGCAACGATCGGAAAGAGAGACGGCGTCCGAGTACGATCGCCTGATGACAGACCGTTTGGCGCAAGCGACGCTGATACGGGAGCGGAGGCCAGGGTGCGTGAGTTGCGCGCGGAAGGGGCTCCGTGAGACAACGCGTCTGCACGCCTGATGCATCGTTTCCTGCTCATGATAAACAGGGTGTTTGAATATTTCCGAGTGAAAGGCATGCGCATGGAACCCTTTCAGCTTGAGCTTTTCAGGGGAGTGGTGCTAGGTGTAATGCATGCACAGTTTGGCGACGCTCTATCCAAACACAAGCACGCTTTGCTTTCCGCCCTGGGACTGGAGCCTCTCGGATCAGAGAGCTACGACCACGCGAACCCTACTCTCAGCCACCAGTACCGAGTGGAGAAGGAGTTCTCTCGGTACGCGAACCCATACACCTTGTATTTGGCTCCGAGGCAGTGCGACAAAAGCCTCGCCATGAAGCTGATACTAGCCGCCGTGCTCCTGCACCTGGACATCAACGTCATGGTGCAAGCTCAGAACAAGCACATGTGTACTACACTAAGAATTGGGGTGGAAGACGTGATGGATGAACTACAGAGACTCCCTTCTTTTGCTCAGACCCATAAAGTATTGAGTGCGTGCGGGAACCCAGAGAATAGAATCTACAAATTCGACCAGGGCTACAAAGGAAATTCCGTCATTCATTTTTTATCTTCCAGAAATGATGTGAGTATGATTTCTTCTTCTTCTTCTTCTTCTTCTTCTTCGTACTTTCCATCCTATCACTATTCCTCCCTCTCTGCCTATTTAATTCTCTCTCGTGAGGGAGTAGGATCTTTAGCTCTCGAAAGTCAGGTAAGCGAAGCGCAAATCATCGCCGTTCCGAGGGTATGGATACGCGAACGGATATCACAAACAAAAAAGAATCCGATGTCCCCACCATCTTTGGCGACATTGTCTTCAGGGACGGGGGGTACATGCCCGTGGGCATAGACCCGTACTTTGACATGTCAATAGCTCCCCGGTTGAAGTGAATGAACGACACGGACGGAGTCTCTGTTCACACATCAAGCCGCGATCCTAGGTCTGCATCAGAAGGAGGATGAAGCGGATGCGAACTGATGTGCAGTTACTGGTCCCATCAACCTGCAGTGTCTATTTGTTGTTTATTGTTGCTGTTCTTTTCTCTCTGCTCTATCCACTCACCCCAACCGGTCGAGGCAGATGGCCACCCAAACTGAGCCCGGTTTGGCTGGAGGTTTTTTCTTCCGTTAAAGGGAGTTTTTCCTCTCCACTGTCACCAGGTGCTTGCTCATAAGGGAATTATTGGGTTTTTAGTTTTAGTTTTTGTAAAGTGCTTTGAGATGATTTGTATTGTGATTTGGCGCTATACAAATAAAATTGAATTGAATTGAATTAACAACTGGACCCTGGATGTCGCGAGCGAAACTTTCGACTCCTCGGCGTTGTCGAGAGTGACGCCCAAGTATGGCACGGGTCTGTGACATGTGACACCCAACGTTTCTGCATGGCCACGAGCGAAGTGTTTAGCGCATCACCGGGCCCTGAGTCGCAATCGCCTTCAGCCCCTCTTGATGTGAGACAATGTGATGTGGTGCTCGTCACGGTACCCGTGTGGACCTCGGAGCCTCCGGAGGACAACCCTCACCGGCGTGTACCCATGCGATCTCTAAATGCGAGGACAAAGAGGGGATTCGAACGGGGCTGTGTGCACGTAGCGGCTTCGGTCGAAAAGACCTTACGCGCCGTAGCCCGTCAAGGTTGGGGAAACAGGGTGAAGGCTGCGACGCACAAAGACCGTCGTTCGCTCTCCAGTCGTCTCCCAGCTTCTACGAGCAACCGCGGGCACGAATCCTGGCTGGGCTGAAGGACGTCGTGAGGGACGTGGGATCGTTGGCAGAGTCGAGCTCAAGAACCCTCGCGCGGCTACAATACACAGGAAAGCCCGACTCCCACCAGCCGAATTCCGATCGTGCCCGTGGGAGTAGGGCTGAGCTCGATGATCGACGGGACGAGCGAATGCCTAAGATCCGCGTTCGATATTCTCAAAAGACTAGAGAGTGAAGTGTCAGAGATGGACGCGTTGATCGCAGAAGACGGAGAGACTGCCCGCAGGGCTGTCGACGGAATGGGACTCTGTTCTCAGAGAGTTTCAGCGCTGTGCACGAGCACGGTTGTTCTATCCGTATTAATCACTGTAAGTGCCACAATCGCGGTGTGCATTACGTGCGTCCGATCCAGTGTGCGTTATCACTCTAGAAAACTAGAATGAGCTAAGATAAAAAAAAAACACACACAAAAAAAAAGAAATTCTCATGGCCATACATTTCCAATGCTTGTCAACTCGGGTGAATGTAGGGATCGCTTCGATCCTGCTGCTGTGTGAAATATATGCCTGTCACGCCACGAACTCGCACGACGGCAACGACGACACAAAAAATGTGAAAGACAATCCGGTGGATTACGCAGAGCACAGGGTGATACTCCGTTCGGGAACATGGAAGATACGACCTCAAGGGGACCGTCCCGCGTATCTTTCTTACGCTTTCTTTCTGGGGACGAATTGGACAGCTTTCGATGATGTAGACTATTCCAACTGCTCTCGCATGGCTTGCAGAGGCCTGCTGCGCTCCGAGCGAGGCTGCGACCATGTGTGCGACGGCGGCACTTGGCGCGCCGCTGTGATCTCTGTGACCACGGCTATCTGGGATTACGCCAGAGCAGCGATGGAGCTAGACGCATCGTTCAACGACTTAGTTGCTATCGCGGACACGCGCTTAGGGCAGGTACTAGGAAGCAAGACTGCATCTGACAGAAAGTTGGAGGTGGAGGACGGCGTAGCGCCGAGAAACAGTACTATTGAATTCCTGAGGAGGATGAAATCGTGGAAGAGCGGTGCACCGCTGCTGTCGGTTCAGCTGAATACGTTCGCGCTCATCTGAGCCCGAGAGCGCTTGCTCGCCTCCGTGCAGAGAATCTTGAGGTCTGACATGACGGGATGCGTGCCCGGTTTCTCTTCGGAGTTCTACACAGACGTGCCGATGGCAAGCGGTGCCCCGCCGCTACCGCCATTCTCATCGGCCTCGTCTTTGGGGCTCCTGCTGGAGGAGAGAAAGGTGGAACCCGGTATTATCTCTCGGGGTAAACTGGACCTGCTGGCTGGACAGGGACATGGTGAACGATTCGCGCTCGAACTACAGGGAACCCAGATGCAACGCGAGAGGACTGTGCGACCCTCTGGAGCTCGACGAGGAGACGACGCTCGCGTGCGATGTCAAACAAGACGGAGAAGTGAGCACCGGATGCCCCGTGGTGTGCGGCTCCCAGTGCTTCGGCCCGATCTGTTACAGGACCTGATCGAGCTCGTACGCGCTCAGGACTGCCTTCGACATGGATCTCGAGAGTTGGTCGTCCACCGAGATACTCACGGCCGACAAGCCGAGGGTACTTTCCAGGACATACTCCTTCTCAGAAGAGGACGCTCGCACGTCTCTTGTCCAGATGCGCCATAGGGCCGAGCGAGCCCTGGAGCAGCTGAATCAGGGCATGATTATCCATATCCAAAGTGAATATCAACTTAAAGTATCCACTGTACCGCTTCATGTATTAATGACTGTGCAACGAATCAAGTCGCAGCTCGTTCTGCGCTGTAGTCAGCGTTCATTGAACGAGACTGAAGCCATATAGGACGAGAGAAGCGTCTGCTGTTTAAATCTGTGTTCATTTCACATGTTTTGAGTGTAAATGAGTTGAAATGAAGCCTCTGTGAATACTTTTGGCTGCACCTTATTGTTTTCAGAAAATGCATTATATCATTATCATGAGGATTTTTGAATTCAAAACAAGTGGTTTTGCAGCAGGGGCGCAGAGAATTCAAAAATGCCAGTGTGATCAGCGCGGGGATTGGCACCTGTGTAAACCAAGCATAGTGGTGTAGGACTGTGCACGGGTTGTTGGTTATCCCCCAGAAGCTTTCGCTGGAGCCACAGCAGCTTTCAGTCATGACTGGGTTAACAGGGGCAGAAAGTTTCTCCACCTGACCAGGACGACTGCATTGCTAGTGTGCCGTGCCCAACAAATGATCGTCAATATCCAAAGTGAATATCAACTTAACGTATCCATTGTACCGCTTCATGTAGTTATGACAAGTCAAGTCAAAATCAAGTCGCAGCTCGTTCTGCGCTGTAGTCAGCGTTCATTGAACGAGACTGAAGCCATATAGGACAACGAGAGACGCGTCTGCTGTTTAACTCAGTGTGTTCATTTCACATGTTTTGAGTGTAGATTAGTTGAAATGAAGCCTCTGTGAATAGTTTTGGCAGCACCTTATTGAGTTTAGAAAATGCATTATATTAATATCACGATGATTTTTGGGCATGGGCATGATAATCCATATCCAAAGTGAATATCAACTGTACCGCTTCATGTAGTTATGTCTGTGCAAAGAAACGAGTCGCAGCTGTTTCAGAGCAGTATTTGTCCTCGTTCATTGAACGAGACTGAATTCCTATAGGACGAGAGAAGCGTCTCCTGTTTCAATCAGTGTTCATTTCACATGTTTTGAGTGTAAATGAGTTGAAATGAAGCCTCTGTGAATACTTTTGGCTGCACCTTATTGTTTTTAGAAAATGCATTATATTAATATCACGATGATTTTTGGGCATGGGCATGATAATCCATATCCAAAGTGAATATCAAGTGTACCGCTTCATGTAGTTATGTCTGTGCAACGAATTAAGTCGCAGCTGTTTCAGAACAGTATTTGTCCTCGTTCGTTGAACGAGACTGAATTCCTATAGGACGAGAGAAGCGTCTGCTGTTTAAATCAGTGTTCATTTCACATATTTTGAGTGTAAATGAGTTGAAATGAAGCCTCTGTGAATACTTTTGGCTGCACCTTATTGTTTTTAGAAAATGCATTATATCATTATCATGAGGATTTTTGAATTCAAAACAAGTGGTTTTGCAGCAGGGGCGCAGAGAATTAAAAAATGACAGTGTGATCAGAGGGGGGATTGGCACCTGTGTAAGCCGAGCATAGTGCGGTAGGACTGGGCACGGCTTTCTGGATGTCCCCCTGAAGTTCTCGCTGGAGCCCCAGCAGTTTTCAATCATGACTGCATTAACAGGAACAGAAAGTTTCTCCTCCTGACCAGGACGACTGCATTGCTAGTATGCCGTGCCCAACAAATCGATAGTCAATATCCAAAGTGAATATCAACTTAACGTATCCACTGTACCGCTTCATGTAGTCATGACTGTGCAACGAATCAAGTCACAGCTCGTTCTGCGCTGTAGTCAGCGTTCATTGAACGAGACTGAAGCCATATAGGACAACGAGAGACGCGTCTGCTGTTTAACTCAGTGTGTTCATTTCACATGTTTTGAGTGTAAATGAGTTGAAATGAAGCCTCTGTGAATATTTTTGGCAGCATCTAATTGAGTTTAGAAAATGCATTATATTAATATCACGATGATTTTTGGGCATGGGCATGATAATCCATATCCAAAGTGAATATCAACTGTACCGCTTCATGTAGTTATGTCTGTGCAAAGAAACGAGTCGCAGCTGTTTCAGAGCAGTATTTGTCCTCGTTCATTGAACGAGACTGAATTCCTATAGGACGAGAGAAGCGTCTGCTGTTTAAATCAGTGTTCATTTCACATGTTTTGAGTGTAAATGAGTTGAAATGAAGCCTCTGTGAATACTTTTGGCTGCACCTTATTGTTTTTAGAAAATGCATTATATCATTATCATGAGGACTTTTTTAAATTCAAAACAAGTGGTTTTGCAGCAGGGGCGCAGAGAACTCAAAAATGACAGTGTGATCAGAGCGGGGATTGGCACCTGTGTAAGCCGAGCATAGTGCGGTAGGACTGGGCACGGCTTTCTGGATGTCCCCCTGAAGTTTTCGCTGGAGCCCCAGCAGTTTTCAATCATGACTGCATTAACAGGAACAGAAAGTTTCTCCTCCTGACCAGGACGACTGCATTGCTAGTATGCCCTGCCCAACAAACGATAGTCAATATCCAAAGTGAACATCAACTCAACGTATCCACTCTACCGCTTCATGTAGTCATGACTGTGAAACGAATCAAGTCGCAGCTCGATCTGCGCTTAGTCAGCGTTCATTGAACGAGACTGAATTCCTATAGGACAACGAGAGACGGGTCTGCTGTTTAACTCAGTGTGTTCATTTCACATGTTTTGAGTGTAAATGAGTTGAAATGAAGCCTCTGTGAATATTTTTGGCAGCACCTTATTGAGTTTAGAAAATGCATTATATTAATATCACGATGATTTTTGGGCATGGGCATGATAATCCATATCCAAAGTGAATATCAACTGTACCGCTTCATGTAGTTATGTCTGTGCAAAGAAACGAGTCGCAGCTGTTTCAGAGCAGTATTTGTCCTCGTTCATTGAACGAGACTGAATTCCTATAGGACGAGAGAAGCGTCTGCTGTTTAAATCAGTGTTCATTTCACATGTTTTGAGTGTAAATGAGTTGAAATGAAGCCTCTGTGAATACTTTTGGCTGCACCTTATTGTTTTTAGAAAATGCATTATATCATTATCATGAGAATTTTTTTCAATTCAAAACAAGTGGTTTTGCAGCAGAGGCGCAGAGAACTCAAAAATGACAGTGTGATCAGAGCGGGGATTGGCACCTGTGTAAGCCGAGCATAGTGCGGTAGGACTGGGCACGGCTTTCTGGATGTCCCCCTGAAGTTTTCGCTGGAGCCCCAGCAGTTTTCAATCATGACTGCATTAACAGGAACAGAAAGTTTCTCCTCCTGACCAGGACGACTGCATTGCTAGTATGCCGTGCCCAACAAATGATAGTCAATATCCAAAGTGAATATCAACTTAACGTATCCACTGTACCGCTTCATGTAGTTATGACTGTGCAACGAATCAAGTCGCAGCTCGTCTGCGCTGTAGTCAGCGTTCATTGAACGAGACTGAAGCCATATAGGACAACGAGAGACGCGTCTGCTGTTTAAATCAATGTGTTCATTTCACATGTTTTGAGTGTAAATGAGTTGAAATGAAGCCTCTGTGAATATTTTTGGCAGCATCTTTTTCAGTTTAGAAAATGCAATATATTAATATGACGATGATTTTTGGGCATGGGCAATGATAATCCATATGCAAAGTGAATATCAACTGTACCGCTTCATGTAGTTATTTCTGTGCAAAGAAACGTGTCGCAGCTGTTTCAGCGCAGTATTTGTCATCGTTCATTGAACGAGACTGAAGCCATATAGGACGAGAGAAGCGTCTGCTGTTTAAATCAGTGTTCATTTCACATGTTTTGAGTGTAAATGAGTTGAAATGAAGCCTCTGTGAATTCTTTTGGCTGCACTTTATTGTTTTCAGAAAATGCATTATATCATCATCATGAGAATTTTTTAAATTCAAAACAAGTGGTTTTGCAGCAGAGGCGCAGAGAACTCAAAAATGACAGTGTGATCAGAGCGGGGATTGGCACCTGTGTAAGCCGACCATAGTGCGGTAGGACTGGGCACGGCTTTCTGGATGTCCCCCTGAAGTTTTCGCTGGAGCCCCAGCAGTTTTCAATCATGACTGCGTTAACAGGAACAGAAAGTTTCTCCGCCTGACCAGGACGACTGCATTGCTAGTATGCCGTGCCCAACAAATCATAGTCAATATCCAAAGTGAATATCAACTTAACGTATCCACTGTACCGCTTCATGTAGTTATGACTGTGCAACGAATCAAGTCGCAGCTCGTTCTGCGCTGTAGTCAGCGTTCATTGAACGAGACTGAAGCCATATAGGACAACGAGAGACGGGTCTGCTGTTTAACTCAGTGTGTTCATTTCACATGTTTTGAGTGTAAATGAGTTGAAATGAAGCCTCTGTGAATATTTTTGGCAGCACCTTATTGAGTTTAGAAAATGCATTATATTAATATGACGATGATTTTTGGGCATGGGCATGATAATCCATATCCAAAGTGAATATCAACTGTACCGCTTCATGTAGTTATGTCTGTGCAAAGAAACGAGTCGCAGCTGTTTCAGAGCAGTATTTGTCCTCGTTCATTGAACGAGACTGAATTCCTATAGGACGAGAGAAGCGTCTGCTGTTTAAATCAGTGTTCATTTCACATGTTTTGAGTGTAAATGAGTTGAAATGAAGCCTCTGTGAATACTTTTGGCTGCACCTTATTGTTTTTAGAAAATGCATTATATCATTATCATGAGGATTTTTTAATTCAAAACAAGTGGTTTTGCAGCAGGGGCGCAGAGAACTCAAAAATGACAGTGTGATCAGAGCGGGGATTGGCACCTGTGTAAGCCGAGCATAGTGCGGTAGGACTGGGCACGGCTTTCTGGATGTCCCCCTGAAGTTTTCGCTGGAGCCCCAGCAGTTTTCAATCATGACTGCATTAACAGGAACAGAAAGTTTCTCCTCCTGACCAGGACGACTGCATTGCTAGTATGCCGTGCCCAACAAATGGATAGTCAATATTCAAAGTGAACATCAACTTAACGTATCCACTGTACCGCTTCATGTAGTTATGACTGTGCAACGAATCAAGTCGCAGCTCGTTCTGCGCTGTAGTCAGCGTTCATTGAACGAGACTGAAGCCATATAGGACAACGAGAGACGCGTCTGCTGTTTAAATCAATGTGTTCATTTCACATGTTTTGAGTGTAAATGAGTTGAAATGAAGCCTCTGTGAATATTTTTGGCAGCATCTAATTGAGTTTAGAAAATGCATTATATTAATATCACGATGATTTTTGGGCATGGGCATGATAATCCATATCCAAAGTGAATATCAACTGTACCGCTTCATGTAGTTATGTCTGTGCAAAGAAACGAGTCGCAGCTGTTTCAGAGCAGTATTTGTCCTCGTTCATTGAACGAGACTGAAGCCATATAGGACGAGAGAAGCGTCTGCTGTTTAAATCAGTGTTCATTTCACATGTTTTGAGTGTAAATGAGATGAAATGAAGCCTCTGTGAATACTTTTGGCTGCACCTTATTGTTTTTAGAAAATGCATTATATCATTATCATGAGGACTTTTTTGAATTCAAAACAAGTGGTTTTGCAGCAGGGGCGCAGAGAATTCAAAAATGACAGTGTGATCAGAGCGGGGATTGGCACCTGTGTAAGCCGAGCATAGTGCGGTAGGACTGGGCACGGCTTTCTGGATGTCCCCCTGAAGTTTTCGCTGGAGCCCCAGCAGTTTTCAATCATGACTGCGTTAACAGGAACAGAAAGTTTCTCCTCCTGACCAGGACGACTGCATTGCTAGTATGCCGTGCCCAACAAATCGATAGTCAATATCCAAAGTGAAAATCAACTTAACGTATCCACTGTACAGCTTCATGTAGTTATGACTGTGAAACGAATCAAGTCGCAGCTCGATCTGCGCTGTAGTCAGCGTTCATTGAACGAGACTGAAGCCATAGGACAACGAGAGACGCGTCTGCTGTTTAACTCAGTGTGTTCATTTCACATGTTTTGAGTGTAAATGAGTTGAAATGAAGCCTCTGTGAATATTTTTGGCAGCACCTTATTGAGTTTAGAAAATGCATTATATTAATATCACGATGATTTTTGGGCATGGGCATGATAATCCATATCCAAAGTGAATATCAAGTGTACCGCTTCATGTAGTTATGTCTGTGCAAAGAAACGAGTCGCAGCTGTTTCAGAGCAGTATTTGTCATCGTTCATTGAACGAGACTGAATTCCTATAGGACGAGAGAAGCGTCTGCTGTTTAAATCAGTGTTCATTTCACATGTTTTGAGTGTAAATGAGTTGAAATGAAGCCTCTGTGAATATTTTTGGCAGCACCTTATTGAGTTTAGAAAATGCATTATATTAATATCACGATGATTTTTGGGCATGGGCATGATAATCCATATCCAAAGTGAATATCAAGTGTACCGCTTCATGTAGTTATGTCTGTGCAACGAATTAAGTCGCAGCTGTTTCAGAACAGTATTTGTCCTCGTTCGTTGAACGAGACTGAATTCCTATAGGACGAGAGAAGCGTCTGCTGTTTAAATCAGTGTTCATTTCACATGTTTTGAGTGTAAATGAGTTGAAATGAAGCCTCTGTGAATACTTTTGGCTGCACCTTATTGTTTTTAGAAAATGCATTATATCATTATCATGAGAATTTTTTGAATTCAAAACAAGTGGTTTTGCAGCAGGGGCGCAGAGAACTCAAAAATGACAGTGTGATCAGAGCGGGGATTGGCACCTGTGTAAGCCGAGCATAGTGCGGTAGGACTGGGCACGGCTTTCTGGATGTCCCCCTGAAGTTTTCGCTGGAGCCCCAGCAGTTTTCAATCATGACTGCGTTAACAGGAACAGAAAGTTTCTCCTCCTGACCAGGACGACTGCATTGCTAGTATGCCGTGCCCAACAAATGATAGTCAATATCCAAAGTGAATATCAACTTAACGTATCCACTGTACCGCTTCATGTAGTTATGACTGTGCAACGAATCAAGTCGCAGCTCGTTCTGCGCTGTAGTCAGCGTTCATTGAACGAGACTGAAGCCATATAGGACAACGAGAGACGCGTCTGCTGTTTAACTCAGTGTGTTCATTTCACATGTTTTGAGTGTAAATGAGTTGAAATGAAGCCTCTGTGAATATTTTTGGCAGCACCTTATTGAGTTTAGAAAATGCATTATATTAATATCACGATGATTTTTGGGCATGGGCATGATAATCCATATCCAAAGTGAATATGAAGCTGTACCGCTTCATGTAGTTATGTCTGTGCAAAGAAACGAGTCGCAGCTGTTTCAGAGCAGTATTTGTCCTC